>NW_021225219.1:0-405 GCF_002162155.2 Triticum dicoccoides
CTATTGACGTTGACCTATGGTATGTCGTCGAGAACGGCGTTCCCAAGGCTGGAGAAGGTGTCACTGCTGCTGATGTCAAGAAGTTCACTCAACTGGACTCTACTGCCAAGAATATCATTTGTGGTCATCTCACCAAAGGACAGTATGGCCGTGTGAGTGCCTTGAAGACATCCAAGCTGGTCTGGGACTGGCTCTCCAAGGTTAATGAAGGCATCTCAACCCAGAGAGATCAGAGAATCAGTGTTCTTCGCAACCTCTTCAACCACTTCAAGCGAAATGACAATGAGAATGTCCAGCACACATTTGATCGGCTCACTGACATCACAAATGAGCTTCAAGCCCTCGGCGCTACTGAGATCACCAAACATGAAATCGTCAAGACGCTGTTGAGATCACTTGATAGTT
>NW_021225220.1:0-7880 GCF_002162155.2 Triticum dicoccoides
CTCATGTGATGTGGCTTCTCAGTGTTATGGTATTTTGGGGATTTATATAAGTAGTAATAGTACTCTGTTGGTGCTTGAGTTTCAATGCTCAAAATTGCAAAAATATTTGAGTTTCATTGCTAAAAAATCCAGTACTTTGTTAATACAAATAGCATGCTTGGATGCTTCAGTGCTAAACATTGCAGTAGCACTTCAGTTTCAGTTCTACAAATTTCAGTACTCTGTTAGTAGAGTGCTTGGCTGATTTAGGGGTGAAAATTGCAATAGCTCTTCAGTTTCCCTGATAAAACTACAGACTATGCTTGGAACGGCTGTACCTGCAATTTTTGGGGTGAGAAACAGGCATGACTACAGGCCACTACCAAATTTGGGGCAATTCAGACTTCATAGGACTAGAGAAAGGATGGGATGTGATGCAACTGCGGCATCTTGACTGACATGGCAGCGACGGTGGCTCGATGTTAACACAACGGCTGCAGCTCGACAGTGAGGCGGCGGCGGCTCCGTTGGATGTAACGCGGCAATGGCGGCGGCGGCTCCGTTGGATGTAACGCGGCGATGGCGGCGGCGGTTTGACGGCGACGCAGTGGCTGCAGCTCGATAGCAACGAGGACGCATCAGCTTGATGATCGGCTACTTTTCTAACCCATGCGGTGATGACCTTACATCCTCACTGCTACAATTTTTGGCACGAGCAGATTCAGAGTATAGTGAAACAAGCAAGTTGGTGGGGTAGCAGAGGTCCGTTGGATGAGAAAGCAGTGAACGAACGGCCGATTGTGGCCCGTACGGCAGTTCTGCCGTGCGTGAAGGCACGGCAGACGAGCCGCGTCCCAAATTCTCCATTGTTTTCGCGCACTAACGACTAATGGGACAAGCCATAAATGAAGCTTTGGAAGTTTTCATTTCTCGCATAATCATGCAATGGTGCCTCCGGCTCTTTGACGAACCTCAGGCAATCGGATGCTACGTCATTCTTGTCGAGATGCATAACGAGAGCTTCTTAGCATAAATACGCTTGAAGAACCTCTGGGTCCAGAATTCTTTCATACACCACAACATATGCCCCTTGGAACACACCTTGGTAATTACGACATACTACACCCACTGCACCCTAATTTTCAGATTTAGCTACCGCACCGTCAACATTCAGCTTCGCCTCTCCCTACGCTGGAGGTAACCACTTTGGTGCTTGTCTTGCCGTAATTCCCTTGCTAGTTTTCGGCATATATCATACCCCTGCAGCTCTTGTCGGTACCTATTGATGAAGATAAGAGTAGAGACTGGTCTCTCATACTCATTCTCATGAATCGACCTTCTCCTCGCATACCAAATAGACCACAAGGTCACCTTGACCTCACTAAATCATGCTTTGTTCAAAGTATGGCTCAAACAAAAGAGCCACAACTTAGCATCAGATGTTTCATCTCCATACAACGGTAAGACAACATCGTCCTCCCGCAGCGCCCATACCAATTTTGCTATATTATAGTCAAGAAGAGTATGAGGCCACGTATCATTGGATCAGTGGTCGAGGACAAAAAAAATTAAGGTAGAGTGAACTCTAAAGCATAAGAATATATAACACAAAATGAAATAGAACATACACTATTAATGTAATCCACATAAAATCACAAAAATAAAATGGAAGTACCACTGGTCCCTTCCAAGGCTGCGTCGGTGTTGCGCCTTAGCTAGCTAGCTAGCTAGATCTATCGATTGATTATAGCGGGAAATAACGGACACACGTGAGCAATTCTCTTCTTTTTTTTCCTTTTTGAGGAACTCGTGAGCAATTCGTTGGAAGCCACAATCTTAAGGGTATCCTCAATCCCACCAGTTAACTAGGCATCTTGGCCCACAATGAAACGAACACGGTCTAAGGGGAAGTATCAGGTGATACCAACTCCCAAATACTCCCATGCTACCAATTTAAAAATAATAAATTTAAGCATTTTAAAAAATCTGAAAAAATCATGGATGTTCACCTTAGACAACCCCTAAAAAATTCAAATCAAAATTTGATCGAGAAACAAAAAAGGAAAATCCATCATGAATAGTGTCAAAAGAAGACAAAAGCAAAACTGACACTATTCAACCCGCAAAACAAACTGACACTGTTCACATTTGATTTTTTCTTTCACCATGTGTATTTTGAGTTTTGATCTGAGTTTTTTAGGGATTGTCGACATATGTGTTTTTAACATCCCTGTTTTTTGTAGATTTTTTTGAAATGTTTAAATTTAAACTTCTCAAGTTGGTAGCATAAGAGCATGTGTTTCTTGGTATCACTGGATATTTTCCCCACGGTCCAATACCCCTACCTAGCCCGTGACTTCTTCTCTTCGTTTCTACTCCTTTCTTCCTCAAAGAGCAGATCCAGCCGCCACCACGCACGAGCTTGACATGCCAACTGAATATGCCTATGGCTGACCATAATGGACGCTCATGCATGCAATGCTCGTGTCGCCGTCCCCGCGGGTGACCCGGGCGAAAACCTAGCCGATGGACAACTTCTCCTCTCCGGTCCTCCCTCCCCTCGCCGCCTCCTGGCATCGGCGGCAACAGGGCCCTCCATTTTCTCTTGCGGGGTCTGGATGGCGGCGGGGCATTCGGCCTACAGCGGGAGTCGGCGTCGGGGAGGCTTGGCAAAGGCGGGCACAGCTGAAGCTAGCTGTAATGGCGCCTGGGAGGCCGACGGATCAGATCTCGCGAGCGCGTGTGCGTGGTGCACATGCGTTGTCCGAGAGACCGAGATCAGACCTGCAGTGGCCTGAAGCGCCAGCGGATGCCGGGGCACCGGTTCTGGGGGTGGCCTGCTCGTCGGGGCGGCAAAAGGTCGAGCGCGACTGACCATGGGTCGACGCGTGAGGGATTCTGGTCCTAGTGCCCGGATGTGATAGTCGCGTCGAAGGTTGTCATTGTATGGGCAATGTCAGTGGCTGGCACGACAATGGGTGATCTTTGTAGCACCCGGAAATCGGGCGGCAACCCATCTTCTTCGATGGTGGCGGACTCCGTGGTCATGTGGGCGACTTGGAGACTGGATCTCGAGATGGTGACAACCTTTCTTAGGCTGGCGGCGGTATGGACGTCCCCTCCATCAGTAGATCGGGTTCGATGTGGCACAGCAAGTGACACATGCATCTATTCTGGAGACGTCGAGCAATGCCCGTCGCTGTCAGGTGAAGCCGCATGTGGAGGTGCTGCCGACAGATGCTATGCGCCAGATACTTCGCATTGAGTATCAGCCTGCCTCATTACCTCCTGGAAGAATTATGTTCTTCCAGGCTGCAGCTCAAAGATGTGCATGACCTTCAGTCGGGTTATTGTGAACTTGTTGGGGACTTCAATACGACCGTCAACCTGAGGAGAAAACCAATGCCTTCATTAACCCTAGGGATGATAGCTCGGTTCAGGCCTGTGCTCAACTTCTTTGGTCCCAGGCCACAGTTTCCATATGTTTTTTTTGTTTGAGATTTCCAAGTAGCTTTATTCAGGAGCGATGTCCATGGGGATACAAGCAATCTCAGGTGGACACAAGAACAAACATCCACGTCCGTAACCACAATCTAAAGAAGTGGCAACCTAAACTAAGCTATGGACTTCCAATTTTGAAATTTGACGTTCATGGACAAAAGAAGCACCGGGTAAAAGTCCATGTCTGTGCTTGCGGACTTGGCTATGGTGACACTTCTGCGACATAACCCTCTTGAGGGCGTCGTTGGTGTGTGCAGGTCTCCTCTATTCATGTCGCGTGCTCGAGCTGGCTTGGATCATATCTTGGAACGACCTCGGTTCTGGCTGTTGACGCTTTGGTGTGTCTCCCCTTTTACACGTGACTGCACCAACAGGTTACCTGGCCCATTCTGATTTTCTGGCTGGGTCGACGCTCCTCTGTCCGGAGCGAGATGGTAGGGGGTCGTCTGCTGTCTGCATCAGTTCTGCTACAACTCTGCGGAAAAGTCCGGTGGTTTTATTAATTTAAAGTTGGATGCAAATTATGCCTTTTATCTAAACATTAGTTTTAACTGGGCACGCTTCTGTTATAAATTAAATACAGATGCTGCTTTCCGTCAAGATGGTTCGGGTGCAGTTGGGGTCGTCATACGTAATAGTGTAGGTGAGGCTGTGGCAGGAGCTGAGTCCTTTTCATACGGCCTTTGATATTGCCTCGGCGGAGGCCCTTGCACTGCTAAAAGGACTAGAATTAGTTGAGAAGTTGGGCTGCACCCATATCACATGTAAGTCCGATTCATTGGAGCTCATTCAGGCATGCAATGGGGAGCAGGAGATCTATGGTCCTTATTCTGCGACTTTAGTTGACTGCTTTGCAAGAGCCAAGATGATTGATGGAGTTTCTTTTCTCCCACTGCCCTAGGGAAGCCAATCGAGTTGCTCACCATCTGGCGAAGCACCCTTATGATACTCAGTCGGCTTTTGATTGGGATGGAGATCCACCCAATTTCGTTCTTCCTTATGTAATAAATGATGTAACTCTTTTGACTGTGAAATAAAACACTGATAGGCTTTCCCTTCAAAATAAAATAAAAAAACTGGGCACGCTTCTGGTGGCAGCCGAGAGCCAACCCTTGGGATTGCTTGACCACAGTGCTCTGCTGCTCGTGCCTGACTTTGACATAACTAACTCTAGTTTCGTTATGTACCTACTATTAAGGCGAAAGTAGATATTGGATTCTGGAATTCCCAATCATGAATTGCCTGACGGTGAGGGGCAACCAATACTTGTGTCACATGTGATAATGATTCCTTCATTGCGAAAAGCCAGAGTTTTGGATCATCAGATTCGTTCATGACCATATGCTCGGTTAGATTCTCGTCCACTTGTCCCCAAGCACAACGAGCGATGGGGCATTCTAGTAAACAATCCCTCCAGCTATCTACTGCAGTTTGAATGATAGAACAGACTGACATCGGAGCCATGCTTCTCTTAGCCACAACAGTTTTGAATATTCACAAGTTTAATTTGGCCACTTGTACTCGTATTTTACGCTTCTGATTCCAGTTGATCTCTTGACCTTGGGTGCTGTGTGGCGAGAGGTGACAAGTCTATAGAGCAAATATGTACTACGTACTCCCCCTGCTCCTTGTACGTAGTTGACCACTTGACCTCGGGCACTGTGCCCTGGTGCAAAGTCTATACATGAAATCTTGAAAAAAAAAGTCTATACATGAAGCAAAAATATCAGTGTGGCAAGACCGTTTCAAGATTCAACTCTCCATCCGGTAGGCAAGGTTTGATTCACGCGATCGCGCAACGTGCATACAGTATAAGAATATACACAAGTGGGGGTGTCAGATGGATCGAAGAGGTTCAGTGTGAACATACATAACCATGCTGTAGGGATGCAGGGTGGCGCCCGATCCGCCCCGCTTCCAGTTCAAAACGAGAAAATTTTGTTTTAGCTGGATCAGAGTGCGTCATCTACAGGACAATTATCACGGAGAGGAGGTTACGGGCTGGCATGGCCCAGTTAAAATCAGGAGGTGGGTCAGTTTACAATCACCGGGGGAAGAATTTATAGTGGAGAGAGCGACACATCTTCCCGTAAGATCAGTCTGTAGTGCTTTTCCCGTAAGTGTAGGATTTTTTATTTTTTATTAGCTGGGCACTTTTGCCAGTGGCGGAGCCAAGGGGGGCGAGCGGGGGCCAGACACCCCCCATCGATCGGCCCCCCTCAACAATACTTAGCGGAGACTACGTTGGATTTGCAGGAGGATATGTTGCCTAGTTAGTTTATTCCTAATTATTATCTGGCCATTAGCAAACATTTGTACGCAGTGTTGAATAGCCCAAGCATACAATTGATAGCCCACAAACCACGTAATATAATCCGTTTGATGTGCTGGTCAGCAGGCTTCGAGAATACTTATCGCTTGGACCAGTACACATCTTTTTGCCATCTGTTTGCGCAACTCCATCTCGATCGTTTTCGCAGCCGCCGCCGCGGCGGAGCTAGGGTTTAATCGAGCGGCAGACAATCACTCCATCAGCATTAGTGACGAGCTGACCGACGAAGGTGCGGCTTCCGCGCTGGTATGAGTCTACCACAAGCTGATGTACTCACTGGCAAACGTCTCCGCCCCTCACAGGTCACAGCACGGCTTGTGGGTCTGCCTAATCTCAACCAAAGGTATTCTACATTGATATATTCCTTTACATTTAGAGTATACAAACTACTTCCTCGTTTCAAATTATTTCTTTTAGATTTGTCTACATACAAATGTATCTAGATACGTTTTAGTATTAAATAAATCTGTATATAGACAAATTTAATACAAGTAATTTAGGACGGAGATTCAATTACAAATGATATACCCGCTTCTGCTTTTGTACTAACTAGAATTCTAGAATTGCATAAATCATGAGGAAGGAGACCACCAATACCTAACAATTGAAGCCATTTGTTTTAACCACCAGGTCTACTAATGAGAATGCGAGCGGCATGTATATATTTTAGGAGTGAAATCACTACAAAGCATGACGTTTGATGGGCCTGTTGTGCATAGATATAATTTAAGCTAATAAAAATGTAGCTATTTCAATATAATTGCAAGAAAAATTTGACATTGTTTGTTCGATATCGACGCTATATTTAAGAATCGATATACTTTGGTCCTGCATTTCTTGCATGTGCATTGTTCTCTTTGCCCCCTCTATGTTGAAATCCTGGCTCCGCCTCTGCTTTTGCAGGACTTCGCGGGATGCCGCTCTGCACCACTAGGCATGCACGCACGACCATGTCCAGGTCGCGGATTGATCACATGCATGGATGCTCGCGTGGCAGGTCTGTGTTGGAACGATGAAATAGTACGAACGCATGGCGAGGAATCGTAGCTCATTCTTCATGCAATAACTTTGCTCAGTCTCCGGTCGGTTCATGCAAGTAAATCATGAGTCAATTCATTGCACTAAGTTTTGTGATTTCATGGACGCGGTATATGTGTTGGGCACTTAGAGCATACCCATATAATTGATTCTTCATTTTTTTAAATGATATTTTTTTAACTGAATCTATATTTTTGATTTTTATGTGCTTCCTATTTTTGAAGAGTTTTCAAAGAGTAAATCGAGAACACGCTTGCATTTTATTTTCCTTAGTTTTAGCGCCTACGGTGGTGAGAGCCCCCCTAGTCGGAACACCATCAACGTCCGCGACGTCCGGCGGTGCAACGCCTGCTGTGGCCGGCCCCGTTGGCCCACATTAGCTGGTTGCCAAGTGTTTTTTTAAGATGCTCGAGATAGACATGATCCCTGGAATTCCGTATGAAAAAAAGACAAAAAGGCAAAAAGATTGTCGAGTTTAGGTAGTAGAAACCCAACAAACTTTGACCGCTGTCATGTTTCCATCCCCTGCTCGTTGGTGGGGTTCACCTGTCAGCCACTGGCGAGTTTATTTCAGGCGGAACTCGGCTAATGTGCCACACTGCCAAATTTCTTTCTTTCGCCGAGTCCCCTTTTCCTGGCCCTAGGCAAACTTCAAAGTTTGGCGAGTTGCACGTCACTGTCAAGTCCAATTATCAGCAAACTGAGCAGACACATTACTCCGTCGAGCTCCCGATGAATTGAACTCAACGAAGCCATAGAACTAGGCGAAATCCCAGATTCCGGTAGTGTGACCTTATGTCCTAGGATGACCTCAGCGCTTACATCAAGTCCTAGGATGACATCATGGCTGTCATCACTATTTTAGACAAGGTTTAATCCTACGGATTCCAACACACTCTACATGTAACATGAAAAAAAACACTAATATCTATAGGAGAGAAGCAAATTTCAGCAAACACCCCTATACGCAATGTGCTCGGCGGCTCATATTGAGTTTGTCAACTTGGTGCATAGGATTAACATTAGCTAG
>NW_021225221.1:0-526 GCF_002162155.2 Triticum dicoccoides
TCGGCGCTTGGCGGCAGCAGTTCGGGGGCCTTCGTCCTCGTCAGATCTGGAGGCCTGCTGCTCCCTCGTTCCCGCTCCTTCCCCTTTGCGCTTGATGCTGGCGGCTGCTGCTGGATCCGGTGCTTCTGGAGATGGTGGTGCAGATTGGGACCGGGGGAAACCCTAGGCCGGCTGGTTCGGCTCGACAGCGGCGTCAGCTTCAGGCGACGCATCCTTGCTGAAGGCGGTGTCGTGGTCCCTATTCTTGCCACCTCCAGTCCTCTCCCGGGTGAAAACCCAAAATCCGGCCTGGATTGGGCAACGGTGGCGCCATGGGCGTCATCCCCTCCTTGGAGGCGTTGCCTAGGATTCGGGTGTGGGTTGATGAAGGTGGGGGCTTTGGCCGTCGGCTGGCTCTCTGCAGCTGCTCGCGGCGGCTTTCCTGCTGTGCAAAGTGCCCCTTGTATCTTTAGGGCATTTCCTGTTTTTGGTGTTCGCGTCGGAGGAGCGGTGTGGCATCTGGCACGTCGACAACGGCGGGTCTTAG
>NW_021225222.1:0-921 GCF_002162155.2 Triticum dicoccoides
GGGGGCGCGCCCACCTGGAGTGGGCGTGGGCCCCTGTCCCATGGCCACCTCGGGCACTGTCTCGCGTTGATTTTACTTCCCAAAAATCACAAATATTCCAATAATTCTCCGTATGTTTTTATCCCGTTTGGACTCCGTTTGATATGGGGTTTCTGCGAAACATAAAACATGCAACAGACAGGAACTGGCACTGGGCACTGGATCATTATGTTAGTCCCAAATAATAGTATAAAAAGTTGCCAAAAGTAAATGAAAGTTGTAGAATATTAGCATGGAACAATCAAAAATTATAGATACGACAGAGACGTATCAGCATCCCCAATCTTAATTCCTGCTCGTCCTCGAGTAGGTAAATGATAAAAAAGATTATTTTTTATGTGGAATGCTACCTAGCATAATCTTCATCATATATCTAATCATGACATGAATATTAAGACACGAGTGATTCAAAGTAATAGTCTATCATTTGACATAAACGATAATACTTCGAGCGTACTAATAAAGAAATCATGTCTTTTCAAAACGACAAGGTCAAACCAAGCTTATCCCTACAAAATCATATAGTTTGGCCATGCTTCATTTTTGTCACACAAAATGCTCCCATCATGAACAACCCCGATGACAACCGAGCAATTGGTTCATACTATTTAATGCGCTTCTGGTTTTTCAACCCTCACTCAATACATGAGCGCAAGCCATGGATATAGCACTATAGGTGGAATATAATATGATGATGGGGGTTTATGTGGAGAAGACAAAAAGGGAGAAAGTCTCACATCGATGCGGCTAATCAACGGGCTATGGAGATGCCCATCAATTGATGTCAATGCGAGGAGTAGGGATTGCCATGCAACGGATGCACTAAGAGCTATAAGTGTATGAAAGCTCAAACTGAAAACTAAGTGGGTGTGCATCCAACTT
>NW_021225223.1:0-700 GCF_002162155.2 Triticum dicoccoides
AATAATAATAATAATAATAATAATAATAATAATAATAATAATAATAATAATAATAATAATAATAATAATAATAATACATCGTATCTATGTGATTATATGATATAAATGATATTACAAGATACATGTACTCAACATTAAACAAATATATTACGGTGTCGTGCACAGGTGGGTGGGTGGATGGATGGGGGCTATTGCCCCCGCCCCCAATATAAGTTGGGGGAGCGAGTCAAGCCCTTCATAATTCTAATTTAGTTATTCATTGGGTATCCATAAGTAAAGTCGTTTTTATCACTGTTAACATTATATTCTGCAAAAACACCTTCCAATAATTTATTTTCATTGTGAGTGAGAAATCTTTGGAGAAGGTATTGCAGTGTTTGATCCTATTGTTTGGAAACTTAACTTATTTACCTGAAGAAATCTTTGGAGATGGTATTGCAGAGTGCTTTGCTCTGCAATAAGATCCCCATTTGGCCCTCACTAATCTTTGACACTGCCGGGGAGTATGAACCTATCATAACAGAGGTATCAACCATCTTATTCATCAATTAGCACAATCCGTGGCGCTAGAGTCGAGAACAATTTGTTCTGTGTTTTGGTACATTACCGAGAAGTCGTGAAGGAGGTAGTAGTTGACCTCAATTGTCAATGCTTTGTTTTTATCAATACATCGAGACACATGCTTTGTGTTTTCTCGCCC
>NW_021225224.1:0-1074 GCF_002162155.2 Triticum dicoccoides
AGATTCATGCTAGCCGCACTGGCGCATTACACTGCTCCCGTGATCTTCCAGTGATGATGTAGGTGAGGCGTCAGTAGACCATCGACAACTCACTTACACCTTGGATAGTGGGTTGCCATGGCATGGCGAGGCAATTCTGATGGTATGCTGGGACGCCATCGGCCTTATGGATGATCAAGGGGGTGATATTGCCCCCAAGCTTCATTGTTGTTGGAGACGGGGTACCGGAGTGACATCGGCACCACCCTTAGGAGCATGCAAGTGTCGCCTTCCGGCGCTCACCGTTGATGTTGGTGTAGGTGATTGGTCGCCGGGATGCCGTCGGCGCCGCCATGGACGCATGGGTATTTCTGCCACCACGCGAACACGGTGTAGGTCGGTGTAGAGGTTTGACGTCGGGATATCGTCGACGTTCATGGCATACGGGTTGGTTGCCCCGGACGCCTGCGATGTTGGTTGGTGTAGAGTACTCGATGTTAGGTTGTCATTGGCAACGCCGAGAAGTACCTATTCATTGCCTGCAAAAGACGTTGGGGAAGTACAACAACTAGAAATACCCAACAAAACAAAGCGAACAAGGAGGAAGAAAACGAAAAGGAAGGTTTGGTTGGGCTTTAAAATGTTGGTCTTCCCTTTATACACCAGCTATGGGTGTGACATCCGAGAAGGCTACCAAAGGACTTGTCATCGGGAATCGTCGAAGTACCATGACGATTACAAATCCACAACTGTTTAAGCCTCCGTGTACGTGTATGAAGACGCCGTGTTTCGGGATGCTTCCGGGAGGCAACAGAAATTCATATTCTAGCCCATCATCATGCAGAGGGGCCCCACAGCCCGCGATGCCCCCTGTGCATGCCTCATGAACCCGGAGACTTGGGTATGGTAGGTTCCGGGTGGATGGTTTTGGGAGAACAACTTGGTGATTTTTCTTCGTGCCTTATTGAGGGGTGGTGAACATCTACCTTCCGCCTTCTTTCCAGTGAGTCTCGTACTGCTTGGGACAACTTGACTGCTTCTTGGATTCTTGGGGTTTTTTTTTTACTGCTCCATGGAGATTTTGGATTTTTTTTT
>NW_021225225.1:0-536 GCF_002162155.2 Triticum dicoccoides
AGCGATGCCTGCCTACAGCATACACACACAGCTTCAATCTCCTCCTTTATGTGTCCTTGCCTCATGTCTCTCATATGGTCAGACACACGTGTAAACTCTCACCCCTCTTTTAATCGATCTCACAACCGCACACTCCTCCCCTTATCTAGCTAGTAGTTGGGCCTCTCGCACCACCTCCTAGCTCCATTCTCTCTGTCTATCAGTCTCGCTGGGCCTTATTTGCCTCTAACAAATGGACGTACACCGACGGATATCTCGCTATACATATAGCCGGCTAGGTCCTTATAACTCGTTTTTACCCACACATCAATCGATCTACCTCATTAGTTGTGTCTCTACCTTCCTCCGACAAACAACAATTGATCTACCGATCTAGTTAGGTTTTCTTACCAAACACATGGTTCCCCTTCATCATCCATGGATGCGTCCCGACAGATCTATCACGCACAGGCACACACAGAAACACATCCCCACTCTTATTGATAACATTGCAGTTCCACCCTCAGTTTGTCTAGTAGGCCTCTCCCAACATCTCC
>NW_021225226.1:0-1144 GCF_002162155.2 Triticum dicoccoides
CGAATTCTAACGTGTTTTGTGGACTATTACTCACTGTTTTCAGGTCCCGAAGTGATTTCCATAGTTGTTGAACCCCAAGGCGCGCTTACGTGTCGGTCATCAATACTCATAGTTTTGGCTGATTCTGGCCCGTATCATGGACTATTACTCTCTTTTTAGGGCCCCCGGAGTGATTTCCACGATTAACGAACCACGGGGTGCATTTACGTGTCGGTCATCCACACTCACAGTTTTGGCCGATTCTGGCCCGTTTCTTGGACTATTACTCTGATTTTGGGTCTCGGCGTGATTTCCATGATTGACGAACACCGGGGTGCATTTATGTGTCGCTCATCAACACTCGCAGTTTTGGCCGATTCTGGCCCGTTTCGTGGAGTATTACGCACTGTTTTGGGGTATCGAAGTGATTTCAACGATTCACGAACCGCGGGGTGCGTTTACGTTTCGTTCATCAACACTTACCCTTTTGTCCGATTCTTGCCTTTTTTGTATACTATTACTCACTGTTTTGGGGTCCCGGAGTGATTTCCACGATTAACGAACCCCGGCGTGCGTTTACGTGTCGGTCATCAACACTCACAGTTTTGGCCGATTCTGGCCCGTTTCGTGGACTATTACTCACTTTTTTGGGTCCCCGGAGTGATTTCCACGATTAACGAACCCCTGGGTGCGCTTACGGGTTGGTTATCAACACTCGCGGTTTTTGTCGATTCTGACCCGTGTCGTGGACTGTTACTCACCGTTTTGGGGCTTCAAAGCGATTTCCATGGTTGTTGAACCCCAAGGTGCGCTTAAGTGTAGGTCATCAACAATCACAGTTTGGGCCGATTCTGGCCCGTTTCTTGGACTATTACTTAGTTATGGGGGTCCCGAAATGACCCCGGGTTGTGTTTACGTGTCGGTCAGCAACACTCACAATTTTGGCGAATTCTAACGTGTTTTGTGGACTATTACTCACTGTTTTCAGGTCCCGAAGTGATTTCCATAGTTGTTGAACCCCAAGGCGCGCTTACGTGTCGGTCATCAATACTCATAGTTTTGGCTGATTCTGGCCCGTATCATGGACTATTACTCTCTTTTTAGGGCCCCCGGAGTGATTTCCACGATTAACGAACCACGGGGTGCATTTACGTGTCGGTCATCC
>NW_021225227.1:0-750 GCF_002162155.2 Triticum dicoccoides
CGAGTATCTGAAGTCGCAACAACAGCAACAGACCGGGGCATGGTCTGAAACCGAGTCGTGGTCGGAAGTGTGTCACCGTTATCATCACTGCTACTCATCTTTTCATAGTAAACATCTGCCTTGAGCTTATCAACTATAGTCTGAATCTCAGTGACCTTGACATCAAGAGCTCTCATGGTTTTTCATGAGGTTAGCTACGCCTCACTCAATCCTGTGAGTAGCTTGAAGAAGATATATCACCTGCTCAGTCTTAGTCTTGAGCATTGGAGAAGTCGAAGAGCTAGGACTAGCAGTGGTAGTAGCAGCTCTAGCTATCTCAGCCTGGGCCTGTGCTGCAGCTAAAGTTGGATGAGAGGGATCATAACTTCAAATTCTTTACGGCAAACTCTAACTTCATATCCTTAAGCACGCACGTAGTAGCATCGGGGCTAGAACTGGCAACAATTATATCATCAACATGGACAAGAACAAATATAGTAATGTTGCCTTTCCTGTAGAAAAACAGTGAGGTATCTATCTTAGATGGAGTATACCCAAGTTCTTGTAACTGTATGATCAACTTTGAGTACCATGCTCTTGGTGCATGTTTCAATCCTTATAAAGCTTTATCTAACTTACATACATAACTTGGTTTTTGGATAGCACGAACATATTTCAATAATTCGCACATTTTTTGATCCCAATTTAGAAAGAAGCAAGATTTTTTTATAAATTCCAAACATTTTTGGAAATATCCGGCACATTTTTTCC
>NW_021225228.1:0-1002 GCF_002162155.2 Triticum dicoccoides
GGATGTTTGTTGTGTTGCATTATATGCTGGGGCGCACTTGCGTGGTCCATAGATGAATCTTGTTGCGCCGTCCTTTGGGTGCGAGCCCTCGCATGGGTCGCGTGTTGTATTGTGAGTGGCGTTGTATGTCGCTCTGTGTTGGTAGAGGGGTCATCTATCCGGCCAGGTGGCTGCTTTGATATTTGGTTGTGGGAGGTCTGAGGCCTCCTCATCGAATTCACGTAGCAGCTTCCGCTTTGGGTAGCTCTTGGAGGGGCGATTGTCGCCGTACATCGCTGCTGTGTTGAGTATTTTACTGCATCTGATTTGGAGTGTGTCTTGCGCAGCCTTGAGCCTTTGCTTCTGCTTTTTAAGACTCCTCGCGGTGGCAACAAGCCTTTTATGGTCATTCTGCTGCTCCGGGTGCCTGTCTGGTGTTATGTCGTCCGGACCATTATCCTTGATAGAATTTGTTTGTTCGGTTTGATTATTCGGATTGCCGTTGTTCGGCAGCGGTTCGCCCTGCTCCAGTGATGGGTCTGTGTGATCGTTATTTCTGTCGAGGCGGGATTTGGGGCGGCGCTTGCGTCGCCGCTTTGACTGCTTCTCGAGGGAACAAGCCTTCGGTGCGTCCTTCCGCTCCTCGTCGTCATCTTTTGGTGCGTCCACCATGTATACGTCATATGACGGGGTGGCTTTCCAGGGCCCAATAGGCGCTGGTTCTCCATCGTCTCCTTCATCGGTGTCCATACCGTCGATGTCTTCGGAGTCGAAGTCGAGCATGTCGGTTAAATCGTCGACAGTGGCTACAAAGTGGGTGGTGGGTGGGCTTTGAATTTCTTCATCGTCCGTATCCCAACCTTGCTGACCGTAGTCCGGCCAGGGCTCTCCTGATAAAGAGAGAGACTTTAGTGTCTTCAGAATATCGCCAAAAGGCGAGTGCTGAAAGATGTCCGTGGCAGTAAACTCCATGATCGGCGCCCAATCGGATTCGATCGGCAGGGGCACGGAGGGTTCGGAGTC
>NW_021225229.1:0-391 GCF_002162155.2 Triticum dicoccoides
GAGCCCTGGGTGTGGATGCCTCTGCTCAACGCGGCGTGGTCATGCAGAAGGTAGGTGGAAGATGAGGGCAAAGAGAGGGAAACCACCTGTATCTCACCGACCATTGCACGCCGCAAATTGCACGCACACGAGCTCCGCACTGCACGGGAGGGGGGTGTGGCGGCGCTCTAGTGTTGTGACCTTCCTGAATGCGTCGCCTTGGAGCACACGGTTCGTTGTAGGCGGCTTCATCTTCTCTTGGTGGCGTGTTCACGGTTGAGAAACCCGGTTGCTCTGGTAGTGCTTGGGGTTGTATTGCTGCGCTCAGCGCCTATGGATCTTGCCTTGGGTGCATGCGTGTATTGTGATGGCGTGCGTCTGTATCTCGGTTGTAGTTGATCGTTGCTTAAGA
>NW_021225230.1:0-851 GCF_002162155.2 Triticum dicoccoides
AAATTGCTCAAAAGATCACAATCACCTAACTAAATCCAAATTGTTCCAAACTAAATTAAATATCTATTTATTCACCAATATAGTAATCACCGTGCTCATCTACTATACCTAAAATATCATAATCCACCAAAAAAATTGATTATCATCTTAAGCACAATCACCTAACTAAATCCAATTAAAATCTCATAATCCACCGTGTAATTCGGTTCAGTATCACAACTACCTAACCAAGTCCAAATTGTTCAAGATCACATAAACCATCAAATATCTTTAACTATCTCCTCCAGATCACAATCAACTAAACTCATTGAAAAATCTCGTAATTCACTATGAAATTTGTTCAAGATCACAATCGCCTAACTAATTCCAAATTGCTCCATGTTTACTAAAAAAGACGCTACTTCCTTAAGATTGAGATTTTTTTATACCTCTAATGGCTTCTTTATTTCCTAAGGGAAGTATATCCAGGATCTTCTTGCTCGTGTTGCTCTTACTGATGAGCACACAATCACCAAACTAAATCCAAATTGTTCAAGATTAATTAATACATCTAACATCTTTGACTATATCCTCAAGATCACAATCAACTAACTAATCCATCAAAAATCTCATAATCCATCACAAAATTTGGTTCAAGATCACGATTGCCTAAACAAATTCAAATTTTTCCAAGTTTATTAAAAGTTATTTATCCATCAATAAAATAACCAACATGCTCACCTACTAGACCTAAATTCACATAATTTGTTGAACATATTTTACTAGCTCGTCAAGATCCCAATCACCTAACTAAATCCAACCAAAACCTCATAATCCACCGTATAAATTGCTCAAAAGATCACAATCACCTA
>NW_021225231.1:0-6630 GCF_002162155.2 Triticum dicoccoides
TGCAGGAAGAGGTGACGACATTAATGGATCTGCCTAACCAAAAGGAGAGAGATGACGGCCTTACTAAGAGTAGTTAGCATCCTCGTGCTAAAATTTTTATCATGACCAGTTCAGTGCATAAATCTAACAATCTCGGTTGGCTTCCTACCTAGGTTCATGACACCAAACCTCACCTGCCCCCTTTTGTTAGTGTAAACAGTGCATCCAGTTACTAGGCTGGGTGGCCACACATAAACTGATTAATTTGTCAGAGGTGCGCGTTGGTAGGTTTGTGAAGGAAAAGATCAAGATATTTCCATCAGACAAATAAAATGCTTCTATCACAAGCTTGTTACAAAGAGCCAACTCAGATAATAATCTGTTCTCGTATATTTATGCATACTGTCTATATATGTCGGACCTGGTTTCTGGAACCTGGTTTGGTGTGCCTAGTTTCTGAAATGTAGCAAAAATCATATTTCTAGTTCTAAATTTAAGAAGAAAAAATAACGATCATAAGTTTTTTTTAGAGAATTTGCCTCCTCATCAATTTCCATTAAACAAACGGCTAATCAAATTTACAAGAGATTGGAACCAAAAAGAAGCTGAAACAAGACATGCAGGAAAATAGAGCTATCAGCAACCAAAAGAGCAGGTTCACAGCGGAGGAGCAATAAACTAAGTCTCACATGCACCAGAAAGGGAGTGACCACAAGAACAACTCTACTAAGAAACTTTTGCACATTCAAGTTTTCACACTACAATCCTGAGCACAACCGGGTTCCAACCATGGCCTCAAGCATACTCCTCCTGAATCACCAGATTGATCTTTAACACCCTTTCTTCAACCCTTCCCCCATCTCGTGTTTCTGCAAAATGCTCCAACTATTAGGCTCTAGAATACGACAACATGATCATCTAGGATTTTTTTTATTAAAGCAAACCGAGTTCCTAGTTTCCATATTGTCCAATGAATTGTTGTCTCCCCCACAGATAACCAATTTCCACAAAGACACGGGAAAATAGTTATTCCACACACTAGACAATGGCGCCGGCAATAACAACGGCGACGACATGATCAATGGGGACGATGATGACCCTAACGACGGAGCATATGATTTGGAGGATGAGGAGGAAGGAAGCCTTGGCCCCGATGAGTATGACGCTTTCGAGCTACCCCTTGAGGTACCCCAGCTCAAAACTATGTGCAAGTGATTGGCTAGTACGACCAAAAGCATCAAAAAGAAGTCCCAACATCTCAAGACCGAAGAAGATGAGCTAAACAACATATGGAACGAGCTCCTTAGGGCCGAGCAGGCCCGAGAACAAGCTCGAATAGACTGGTGCTAACAGATCTTACCCCATGGCAACTTGCTAGACTAGATGGATGCGGAGACCGAGGACAGCGCGCTTTCAAAACGTAACTGGGTTGAAAGCCTCGACCGTCCTCCCTAGTGCAGAGATCGACAGATAGGCACTGAAAAATATGCCTTCGAGGCGCATGGAGCCCGAGGTGGAGTCAATCCACCACGGACCACCACGAGATACAAACCCAAGGGAAAGTGGCCCTTAAGCTCCGAAACCCCACATCGACCAATCTACAAGTCTCGGCAATGCCCACCTGCTAGACAGACAGGATATTTTGCGTAGATAGCAAAGAATGGCGATGTGCGCGACTACACTTGCGACTGCACAACAACGATGTCGGACGTACGCCACACGACTGCAAGTGTCTGAGGAGCTACACACCCTCGATGCTTTACAAATGAGTTCATGCAACACCAGTTCCCTGCTAATCCCATAATAGGAAGGGTGATGTAGCACAACAGTAAAAAGTATTTTCCTCAGTTAAGAACCAAGGTTTATCGAACCAGTAGGAGTCCACAAGCTAGCAAGATAAGCAGCACCTGCACACAAACAAAATAAATGCTTGCCCCCAACTTGGCAAGGGGGTTGTTAATCCCCTCGTCTTGCTAGTTACAAAGTTAAAAGCAAATAGTGATAGACAATGATATGTCAAATGGCAAAATAGTAAAGAGAGCAATAGAGCAACACAAATAATAATAGAGAATGGACCCGGGTGCCATAGGTTCACTAGTGACTTCTCTCTCGAAAGCAGGTAATGGTATAGTAAACAAATTATTGTTGGGCAATTGACAAATAAATATCATTCATGGCATAATCTTGTATAGGCATCATGTGCATGAAAATTAGACCATAATCCATCTGCATCTACTACTATTACCCCACCCCAAGGCCGCTATCCAGCATGCATGTCACAGTGTTAAGTTGGCAAGAAATAGAGTAACGCAATAAGCAAGATGACCTGATGTAGCTCAACAGAAAGAAACGTAGCAATAAGATCAATCCCCGTTGTTTTATTCTTAGTAGCAACAACAAATCATGTGCCTTTGCCCCCTTTTTGTCATTGGGCAAGATCACCGTGAGGTTGAACCTACTACTATGCACCACTCCCTCTGAAGAATTACCCATCTATCTCGGCCAGGGAAGACAAATAACTCAAAAAGTACACATAGTTACTTAATTATACAACAAAGAAACTCCAATTCTATTCAATGAACAATCTGGTCATAAATCCACAAATCATCGGATCACAACAAAGACACCATAAGAATTACATCGGATTGATCTTAGAGGAGATCATTGTATTGAAGATCCAAGAGAGATAGAGAGAGAGAAGAAGTCATCCAGCTGCTACTATGGAACCGTAGATCCTGAAGTAACTACTCAGACATCAACATGGAGGCAGCAAGGTTTATGCAGATGGCCACCCTAACGGTTTCCCCCTCCGATAGAGCTCCAAAACAGGGCTCCAGATGGGATCGGTTCGGAACAGAGACTTGCGGCGGCGATAAAATTCTCTTGTTTGTCTCTCTGAGGGTGTCGGGAATATTGGGAATTTATAGGACAAGAATTATGTCATACGGAGCTGCAGGGGCCCCACAAGCCTGGGTGGTGGACCAGGGGTTAGGCTACACCCCCGGGCTTGTGGGCCCCTTGTCCATCTTCTAGTCAATTAGGTTGTGCACGCGTCATAACCAATGGCAGACATGACTAGGAAGAGAAATCCTCCTCCCTCCTCCCACGAGGTGATCGGGGGGACCGTCAATCCCACTGGCCCTCACCGCCGCTTGACGGTGCGGTCAGGCAAAGCCCAACCATCTCCGCCAGCGGTGGGGCCTCTGGCTCTTCTTGCCCATGCGGGGCTGGTGAGGGCCGGTGACCTGAGCCAGAACATGGCGGGGGCCATGTGCCACGGTAATATAGTGGGTGGACGCTGTGCTCCAACACCCTGCTGCCCAGTTGCCTGGCAGCTTGGTGGATGGGCGCGCTTGGGCGCTTGCGACGACGGTGATCTAGGCTTCTAGATCTAGATCCGGACGACACGGGTTACGGGCAGCTGCCCCCGTCGTGGCCTTTGCTGGTGGTGATGGAGGCGTAGCAGCAGTAGAACAAAGGGCGGGCTGGTTAGCTTCGGTTGCTCCGACGGCGGACAACAGCGAGCTCGAAGGTGGGATCCCCGGTGAGCAGTTTTGGTCGATGTTGGCGTTTCACGGGGTTGTCCTCGCCGGTGGTCGGGTGTCGTTGGTGGTCTCGCGCGTTGAGTTATGCCGTCCGCCGAGGTGGGGCAGCACATGGGGTGCTCGGTGGGGAGGTTTGTGAGAGGGATGGCGGTGCAAGGGTGTGCTGGTCGTGGATGCCTACGTCCTCTCCCCTTCGTCCCCCTTTCCATGCCTGTGCGCGCTGCCATAGCTCCAGCGGTGTTCTAGGCAGGACATATGCTTCGGCCCCGTAGGTTGGGGGCTGCCTTTTGGACCAAAGCCGAAAACTTTGGCTGGTCTTGGAGGGGTTTGAATGCAGGGCGGCAGCCCTGGCGGCAGGAGGCGCGACATTCGTAGGCGGAGTGTGCGTCTCAGGTGCGAGCGGGCAGCCATGGCCACGCGGGTGGCTTGGTTGCGGGTGTTTAGCGGAGCTAGGGTGTGGTGGAGGTGTGAACGCTGGGTGCATCACTTGCCCAATCCGTGTACTAGCCGATGGTGGCAGCATCTATTGACGTCGTATCCTTTCCTGTAGGCTTCGTTGCGGCGTTCTGGCTCCTTTCGTCATGCTCCGGATGAAAAGTTGATCTACATGATCGGGCGGTGGCGGCTATTAGTGGTCGTACCCTTCTGGGAGACACCATTTTGGAGTCCTGACTTCATCGTTGTCGGTCACACCTCTTCATTGTGGTTCATGGTGGAGGTCTCCATCGGCTCCAAACGGTCTTTTTCGCATATGTGTAGTTAGTTTGGTAGTCGGTGGGGTGGTGTGTTAGTGCCTGACACCTTTGTATCTTGTCTTGCGTGTGTGTTGTGTGCGGTGGTGGCGTGTGTTTATATCGGTCTACACGGTTGTAATGCGGTGATGGTTTCTTTATATAATATAAAGCGGGGAACCCCTTTTTCGTCATAACCGATGGCAGACATTATAGTGCCGCAGATGTATTGCACACAAGCACTATATATGAGGAATTTCCCAACGTGTTCAACCAAACCAGCAAACTTACATTAAATTACTAGATAATCATCTATTGTATCGGAGAAGGGGAAAAAGAACCCTGAATTTTCGTTCGTTATGGGAAATATGACACATAATAACCAAAATAGCATACGGCATCATATCAGAGTGATGAAAAAAGATATTGTTGATTATTCATAACATTGAAATACATTCATGGCTTACAGACACACAGCGGCATGACATATTCTCCATTTATTTTATAGATATAAGGATGCTCGAGATATTCAATCAAGTCCTTGATTTAGGCACTAATCCTCTGTGTAATCAACAAATGTCTGACTTAGTTGTGGTTGTTCTCCCAAAATTGGGCCTGGAGATAGTCTATTGTATTATTTTCCACCTGAAATGCCTTGGCAAGAACATCATATGATATTGGTGGGTCCGACCCAAACACTGCATTGGCAATTGTGATAGCCCCTGGGTTCTGGCTGCTGAGCGCGGCAATTGCAATAGCGGGCTGGTGGGGGTTGGGGTTGAATTGGAAGTGGATGAGCCCCACGGGGAAGACAAACACATCACCTTTGTTGAGCATCTTGGAAAGGAACTTGTTTCTGTTGGGGGCGGGCTGGTTGGATGTGACAAAGCCAACATATAGTGTCCCCTCGAGCACCGTGAGGATCTCAGTGGCGCGAGGGTGCGTATGTGGTGGGTTCTGACCCAAGGGAGCATAGTCGATGCGTGCAATTGAGATGCCGAGGGTGTTGAGTCCAGCAATCTGCATGACGTTGATCAAAGTGACGTTGGATCCAACCTTGTTGGTCACCCTAGGCTTGTCGAGGTTGGCTGCCTTGAAGAAGTCGTCTGCGTTAACTTCCATCGGGTTCTTGCAAACAAACCCATTGACACGCACTGGGTGCAGAGAGGAGATGTAACATTTAAGGTTAGATCTTACAAAGTCGTTTTCTTGGATATAATTTTCAGAATCTGATTGCAACATACGTATCTAGTGATAACATGACAGGAAACCATGAAGTGCGTAGTACCTGGTGAATGCAGGTCGGCGACGCAAAAGTCCTGGAGTGGGCTAGGATCAGAGGCAGTGGCCTGCCATGAGACCAGTGCAAGAAGAGCAGCAAAGAGAAAGATGGAAGAGGATGATGCCATTTGAGTTTAGTTTCTTGGGCTCTTCTTTTCTCTTGTGTTCCTCTTTGTGTTTGTTGCCTGAGTGGTGCTTTGAGCATGCAGGGGTTGTATGTGTTTATATAGGCGCAGTGAGGCGTGTGCGAACTCGGGAGCAATAGACATAGTCAGGTGGAACCGACCAACAGATTGAAATGGTCTCGGGCTGCTGATTAAACTATTTTGCATAAATGTTTTCCCTTCAAATGAAGCAATGCAGCGTATACAGATAGATAAAGGAACTCTATGTGATGTACGACTGAGTAGTAACGATGATTGTTTCTCCATTTAACCCGAGTCTCAACAATGCATGCAGGGCTAATTCCAGGGAAATTCACCACCCGTCGCCATTATTAATGAAGGAAAATATTTATAAACAAGAAATATCCGGCAAGAGAAACAAATGAATTCCACAAGTTTAATTATATGTCTAAATATCCTGTGTTTCTATCATACTATCATATACCTGGTCATAGTCTGAACTGGTTCCCGCGAAATCAGTCAAAGAGAGCAGTTGAGAAAAGCCAAGTTATACAAGGCAAACAATTATTTTCTAGCTTGATGCCGACATAGACAAAGTTACCTACTCTTACGTGAGCCTGATACATGGGTGCATGACTACTAAAGACATATAGAGTGACTACTACTCCTGTTCGCTCCACAAGTTGATATAGTATTATGTGTGCTATCTAGCTTTTGGAACTACGAAATTATATATTTGCCAATAGATTTGTCATGAAATTCCAGCAACATAAGACGACAGAGTAGTAAACGGATTCGTAGCAGCCCCTGTTTGTTATCATCATGTCAATCCGATATTTACTTGGTCAGATGTCTCTCGAAGTGGTTGAGTACTTACAGGAAGAAGCAACGACATTAATGGACGAAGTACCAAACCAAAAGGAGAGATGATACAAATGCCATGACGATGGAGAGCAGGAAGTTTCCATA
>NW_021225232.1:0-461 GCF_002162155.2 Triticum dicoccoides
AAGGTTTTCAACACTAGGTTAATGTTCAACATGAATCATGGGGGAGACAAAAATGCTGCTGATGGGCTCAACAACAACTCATCAGAATTTTTCATATTACTGGACTTCCACCATCATGTGAACACGGTGATAGCAATGGTCAGACCAAAAGATGTAATGGTGTATGCTCGAGGGATCAACCACGAGTAAGACAACATTATGAAAATCGTTGGTTTTGATTTGACTTGACGATAGCCCATACTCAAGTCAAAGTATTGACAAGGCAATAGATCCAACAACTGATCACGAAGACCAATCAATGGAGATATCATCTTTCTTCAACACACACACACGCACAAAAGATATCCCTTAACATGAACTAAGTCAGACAAGCTTTTATCTTCCAACTCTCCAAGTTATTGTTTAGCTTAACCAACTAGCTCAAGGAATCCGACACTGATTCATGGAGAAAGGGTGGCTTA
>NW_021225233.1:0-1233 GCF_002162155.2 Triticum dicoccoides
GTACATACTGCAAGACTTAACTTTGTTTCCTACTGAACTGAACAGGCTGCCTGCATGTATGTTCAATTAACAATGACTTCTTGTTTTCAGCAGGCTGCTCCGATGGCTCGGAAAGAACCTGATCTCCGGTGGAACGAAGTAGGGTCTATCAACTGCTATGCCCTGTTCATGGCCTACCTGTTGATGGCTATTAGGGGGCTGGGCTACCTTGTCATTACCTGGTCCACCGAGAGGTGATTTTTAGGACCATGGTTCACCCGAACCTATGGTCCACGCCATAGGATGTCCACCCCCACGTGTGGATCTGTGTCCTGTTTTGAATTCAAAATTCCGTGTAAAGCTCTAACTCGCCAAAGCCCATGGTTAACCCTGGTGCTAATAAGGAGCCCCTAGGCCTACGTGGGAAGTAGTTTTTTTCATGGGCTGGCACGTGTCTCTAGGAGCATAATTTGTACATATAAAAAAAGAATAATTCACTGTGACTATTTAAAAATACCAGGCCAAAAGAACCTTCTCAAACTCGTTTCGTAGACTGTAAAACTTCTGTACAATTATACAACATATTTATTGATGTTTATGAGAATATGTACTGATGTCAGGTCAGCAAACAATGATTTTCTAACATTTTTGTTTTGTTTTGTTTTGGACGCATGACCAGTAGGACATCAAACTATATAGGAAAATGGCAAAAAAAGAAGAGAAAAAGGTTAAACGTGACATATCATGTAGCACAATATTTAAGAGATAGGAGTTGTAGATATACTAGCGACTACAAACAATTATTCAAAGCTTGTGACAAGCAGATTTCTTCTAAAAATATCCAGATCAAATTGAGATGCCCCTTCCCGTAAAATATAAAATAGAAAATGAGATGCCCTTGTTATGAATCACTTGTGCGCGATTCCTTGAGCCTACTCAATGCATGTCTTGGGGAGAGAGCTGATGCACAAAACGACGCAATAAACAATAATGAATAGTGTTTGTATACATGCAACAATACTTTTTTAGTAGCTATGATGTGAGCATAAAGTAGGCTTATTTTAGCATTGTAGGGCTTCTAACCTTCACTAAACTATTGGCGCCATGCATATCTGTTTGCCATCTCGCGTAAACTGTTCCCGCCATGCACATATCTCAAAAAGTGGTGTCCAAAGATCAATGGCGTGGAGCGTACGTTCGGGTGAACCATGGTCCCATACAACATTCTTGCTGGTCCACCGTCGTTCTCCTAGG
>NW_021225234.1:0-1872 GCF_002162155.2 Triticum dicoccoides
GCATTATTGCAAAGACATGGGCCGAAGCGGAGCGGTCGGGAAGTACAGTCAGTGATCAAAGGCTGAAAGAACGACGAGCAGCTGGGAAACAAATTGCCCAGCTCGGCGAACAAGCGAAGCAATCGTGCCCCCCGCTCAAGGTGCCTAGCGACATCGTCGATCCGAGGATAGTGCTCGGTTATTGCAATGTTGACGATTACCTGCCCGACGATGTACATTATGATCCCATGGAGGTGCAGATACACAGATACGAGTACGGGAAGCCTCTCGTCAAAGATGAAAAATCTTTAACAACGATGATGCGAAGATTGCATGATTGGTACTTGAAAATCTACAGAGAGTCTGGGGGGAGGAGTACTTTGTATGCGAGAGTTAAACCGGAGCATGACCTCGTTGGAATTGAACTGTTGCCTATTCCATTTGAGGAGTTCTATCAGTTTTTCAATCAATTGGCCCTCGATAAAACAACGGTCACTTGCTACTGTCTGTATGTACTACTACTTCTGTCATTAAGTCTCTCTATATAGCTCGTCTCTTTCATTGCATGTATTTATAATTATCCTCACTATATTATGCAGATTGAAGATCGCCGAATTGAAGAAAAGACAAATCAGTGATATTGGGTTGGTTAACACATATCTCAGAGATGCAACTGAGGTTGAACATCGTCCCGAAGATACCGAGGCCAACTTGCTACGATCATTCAAAATAAATGAAAACAAAGATATAATACTCTTTCCTTACAACTTCAAGTGAGTGTTACTATCTTGTGCATATTCAGTTTCCCTTATATATTAGTCCATGTTATAGTAATGTAATTGATGAGTTATGCATGCATGCGCAGGTACCACTATATTCTCCTAGAGATTAGGCTTGAGCAGGGAGTAGTAACTGTCTTGGACTCTAAACGAAAAGATCCACAGGAGTATGCGGACATGACTGAAATCCTCAAGAAGTAAGTTAAATCGATCATTATCCACCATATCAGCAACTTTGTTCATTTCCTGATATCAAGTAATTATTTTCTTTGTCCGGCAGGGTTTGGAAAAAAATCACCAGAAAAGTTCCGGGACTGCCGAAGGAGCCGGAATTTAGACACCCGAAAGTAAGTACTATAGTAGCATGTTCCGCGCATCTCCTACTGATTCAAGCGCTAGTTTCATCAATACCATTTAGCATTCTTGCTTATCAGTTTGATTGACCTCTATTTCTTGTAAAGTGGTTGTGGCAGGAACAAGGGAATGATTTCTGTGGATACTACGTCTGCGAGTCCATCCGCCACACGACCTGTGAGCGGGGCGGGTACTCTGACGAACAATATGAAGTGCGTAAATAAAAATATTCACAATTTTATTTTATTACCATCATTTGTGTTGAGTTTCATTCATTCATATATATATATATATGTATGTATTGACCCCCTTCTTCAAATTAGATGTTTCGGAAGCGGGATGAACTCCTAGCACCAGCTCGCATGCGAGCAATTCAAGAGGAATTGGCGGCATTCTTTCTTGACCACGTGATCGCTGAAGACGGAGAATACTATGTGGACCATGCGTCCGTATGATTATATTTGTAAGAGATAATTATTGTATATATGTAGCCGGTAGTGTTGGATAGATATACGAGAACTTGTTGTTCGACCAATCTCTCGGAGAAGGAGAGGTGGTCGATATCACTTCTCTCTGTATGCATATATGTTCATGCATGACGATCTTCTGTTTCCTTCATTTTCTTACTAGCTAGCTAGTGTGTCTAGTCCTCTCTATACATATGTATAGTACGTAGCGTCGACCAAGCACGGACATAAGAGAGGACACTTCTCTCTATTAATTATAGCTAGCTAACACAATATATGAAACACCTAAATTA
>NW_021225235.1:0-1105 GCF_002162155.2 Triticum dicoccoides
GGAGGTTGACATCCATTCAGTTGTTGTGGTGCTTAATGATTTAAATCCAGCAACATTTGCCCTGCAGAGATTAGACGGCCCAAAGAGTAGCACTTCACATTTACCTTCTTAAAGTGGGCTCTTACAATTAATTTGGGCAGGATTATCACCCTCTCCTTTATCATCACAACTTTGCATGACATAGATCCCTTCCCTAATGAATCTAGGTTTAGGTATATTTTTGGTACATGCATATGACTTTTATGGAATCACAGTTTGAAACCATTCAGTCAACACTACTCTATATAGTGTCACATTTCAAACTTATATGTCAGTTATTACAAACTAAAACTTCTGTTACTGAAAATATTAACTCCTAGTAGATCAATGTTACATATTGCATCTGCTCTATTGATATATCACTTGCTTACACTGGGCTTCCAAAGTTGTATTTAGTTAATTTCATAATTCGGTGGTACATCTATTTTCTTAGGAGCCAGAAGTGAAGGGAAAGAACTACCATGCTAATTTTCTTTCATTAAAGCGATTTTATGGGTCTTTCCTCATTGTATGCTATTGCATGTCGCAGTGTTGGTGCTCAGAGAGTGAAGAACACTTGTATTCAGTTCCATGTGTGTTGTCAGGAGAAGAGCAAAGTTGGGTTAGTAACTTGTGCCATCATGTCACACTATTGTTTTTTCACTCATTTTGCTACCGAAATCTTCGTCTTGAATATGATATCCTAGTGTGCTCTAGTCACTTACTGGAACATATTTCCTTACTATTAGTGTTATCAGAGTATATATTGACGGAATTGCATGTTCATCGCTTTTGTAATCGGCTGAATGTATTCAGCCATTATGGATAGACATATTTTGCTAACTCCACTGATTTTCTTGGGTTAGGAATATATCTTCTCCATTATAATTTAGTTGATTGTACCCTTTAGGATTGTTAAGATAACCCTACCAGCGCAGAATTTGTTTTTATTGATGTAAATTGTAATGGCCATTAGCATTTGTAGTAGTTACTAATTGATAACATGGCCATGAGCATTTCGAAATGAGCTTCACAACTTACTGATTGTCAGGTGCCTGAAGACACTGGATTCTTTGAGAAATGATTT
>NW_021225236.1:0-786 GCF_002162155.2 Triticum dicoccoides
AATTTTCATAGTTAAATTCCTTCAAATCCATAGTAGAGGGTTTAGCAACATCTAGGGTTTTAATTTCTTCAATCCCACTTTTATCAAATTTAGCATCAAGATCAAAAGATTTAGAATTCTTGGAACGCCTTCTAGGTAAAGGTGGATCATATTCAGTCCCATCATTATCAAGATTCATATTGCAAAACAAAGATTTAATAGGGGACATATCAATAACTTTTAGATCTTCATCATTATTTTCACAAGAACTAGAAGAACACGCTTTTATAAAGGCATCTTTCTTAGCACGCATCCTAGCGGTTCTTTCTTTGCACTTGTCAATGGAAATTCTCATGGCTTTGAGAGACTCATTGATATCATTCTTAGGTGGAATATATCTAAGTTTTAAAGAATCAACATCAAGAGCAATTCTATCAACGTTCCTAGCCAAATCATCAATCTTAAGCATTTTTTCTTCAATCATAGCATTAAAATTCTTTTGCGAAGTAATAAATTCTTTAATATTAGAATCAAAATCAGAGGGCATCTTATTATAATTTCCATAGGAATTGTTGTATGAATTACCATAATTATTAGAGGGATTGCTAGGATAAGGCCTAGGATTGAAATTTCCTCTATACGCATTATTACCAAAATTGTTCCTACCAACAAAATTCACATCCATAGATTCATGATTATTCTCAATCAAAGTAGACAAGGGCATATCATTAGGATCAGAAGAAACACTCTTATTAGCAAATAATTTGATAAGTTCATCCATCTTTCCACTCAAAACATTAATTTATT
>NW_021225237.1:0-889 GCF_002162155.2 Triticum dicoccoides
AACTGAAAAATACAACACAAATACATAATTACTTATCATATAATATTCCAGAAGAAATTTAATTTGCATGCCAACAAAATTTTTCACTTACGTACCTGACTAATGTAATCTTCATTCAAGAGCTCCGAGTTGTTTTCCTGATCATCATCAAGCTCATCGATCTATAAATTTTCAACAAAAAGATTTAATGTTGTCGGATGCCACCAAAAAATTACAACATGACAATGCCACTCACATTAAGATCGTCCCATTCGTTCCCATTCTCTGACCGATCTTCACGATCTGAATTTTCATCATCTGACCAATCTTCTATCCAGTCTTTCATCAGTTCTCCAAACTCCATGTCTACCATGATATCAGTTAACTCCTCGTCCGCCATTTCCTACAACCAATATTATGTATCATCATATGTGCAAACATTATCAATGATGGAATATAAAACACATAGCACACGATCACGGATGTTATGTAAACAACCGCAACCGAGGCCGTTCAGATCTGCCAAACTTATCAAGGAAGATGGCCACGGCACCCGTCGTGATCACTTTCAATCGCGAGGAACTGCACGATCTCAAAACCTAGCTAGATCTGTGATTACCTCTGCCGCCGGATACCTAGGTTAGCCACCACATCAAATAACGATACTGGTGGTGCGCACAGCCGACGGCAACCGATGCTACGTGAACCCAGATCACGAGGAGCAGCATTACCGGAACAAGATCCACGATCGCATGCGCCGCCGGGTAGCTAGGTTACCCGCTCCGCTAGGTTAACCACTGCCACTGGCGCGGCGGCAGTTCGTTCGATGTTGCCGCGAGCGAGACTAGAGGGGGGCGCGGGATGCGGTACCTGTGCGCGATCGTTGGAGATTCACGACGTTGTCGCGCCC
>NW_021225238.1:0-2708 GCF_002162155.2 Triticum dicoccoides
CGCACCGGAGTAGGAGGCGGAGTGCCCTGATCACTCGCCGGAGGAGGAGGAGGAGACGGAGTGCCTAGCTGACTCGCCGGAGCCCTGAAGTTCAAAAGGTTGATGTGCTCCTTCCGCCATAGACACAGAGTCTTCATAGCAAGACCCAGCTGAGTCTCCCCATCACCTGTAGGGTGCTCAAGATGGAGCTCCTCAAATACCTCCATTATTTTGTCCACCATCACAACAGCATAGCCTTGTGGAATCGGACGGCAGTAAAAAGTTGCTCTGGGTGAAGGAGGGTACACAGAGCCGACAGCCGCCTTGACTTTGAGTTGAAGCCATTGCGTCATAAGGTGGCACTGGTGTCAAACCGTGATAAAATCCATGGGGTAGCTAGGACCCATCAAGTCAGGCTGCTGAACAAGCTCAGTGGAAGCCACGCTAATGAGAATGTTCAAAGCCCACCCCATGTGAGGAATTATTTATGATCTTCTTTTTTTTTGCGAATTTCAATTATTTATGATCTCGTACCCCTCCAAAAAAATTATTTATGATCTCGTTGTCCTTTTTCCATTTTTGTTGCATGAGCTGAGGAGACTGGAGATATTGAAGCAGTTTAATATCTACTGCTGCATGGCCTATACTTTCCATTTATATGTACGAAAATGGTAAATTCTTACCTTTTTTTCAGTGACACCTACTCTTTTTTTCTTTTCCAAATTAAATTGCAGTCGGCCACTAGAGGTAGCAGACTACACACTGCCAGATTGGAGACATCACACAGAGACAGAGCATACACTTGTTTGGTATGGTACTTTGGTGGCATTTACAGCATCTTTCCAAGCAAAGGAAAGTCTTGTTCTGAATTCCGCGGCTGGATTGCCATTCATAACGGGACTCTCTACACAACATTTCTCAAAGTCAAAGGTGCAGAGTTCCGGGCATAGTGTCGGTCTATGGACTCTACTGTTGTCGAATTATCGGTCTTTTATCTTTCTACTTATCAGACTATTGGTGTTTGGCTGTGTGCATCCTAGTTATGCAGAGGCCGGGTGATACTCTTAATGCTTTGTATCATTTTGATGCTACATTTTTGAGATAATAAAAGCGCCCTTTATCGAAAAAAGGTGCAGAGTTCCATCTTTTTTTTATTTGGCTACTACTAAGCACTGAGAGACAGACTGAATACAAGCGCCATGTTGCTAAGGACAGTAGAAGCAAGGGAACACCTCTGTTTCAGCTGCCAGTTTGCTAAGTACTCCCAATTATGCCCTGGCATTAATCTTGTATACGATTGTTTTGATATGTTTCAAACACTTAAGCAAGCAATCAATAAGCCTTCTTTTTCTTGGAGAGCAACACCCACTCTTTTGGCCTGGAGCAAGGTTTACCAGGAATTACCACATCTTCAGAAGATTACTTTACGGATGCAGGAAAGTGTTGAAAGATGAGCTGAAGTCAGACTTCCACACAACATTTGGGTTGCTAGCTTCATGTTACACAGATCTTTGTAAAATAATTTCGGTTTGTGAGAAATATTTATTCAGGTCTAAAGAAGATGAGTCCTGCAGAAATCAGTCTCTACATATTTATTTAGTCGCGAGTTTCATGCCATCTGGGTCAATTTCCTTTCCTGGGTCAGTAGTAAGATTATCTCACTGCTACCCTCACTATCCATCAGTTGTAGTCAATTACCTTGGGCTCTAGAACACTAACTGGATCTTGTTTACTTCCCACACATGGATGCCGTGTGACCCGTCGTCTCGGATGAAGGGCAAAAACATAAATTGTAGTCTGATCAAGGAGAAAGGGTTTTCAGAGAGTTGCAAAAGCAAAAAAGAATTGTTATAGTCTGTCAGACAACCTCTGAGCCACCCTGAACTAGTGTGACCCAGGCAGGAACGATCCTCTACAGCCATCGGATGGCTCCCATCAGGAGAATCCTGGCCGTTAATCACGCTCTGGCGCAGAGGTTAGAATGCATCAACCAGACAAATCTCCCTGCCCTGCCCTGCCCTGGCCGTTAATCACGCTCTGGCGCAGAGCTTGAAGTTGAACCTGCCCTGCCCTGCCCTGCTTTGGGTACTCAACAAGCAGACTCTGGCGATCTAATTTCTGCAAAGTAGAGTAGTTGGCTGGAACTCGAAACGATCAAGCAGCAAGAAACAAACACACGAACGCACGTCTCTTTCTTGTATTTCTGTCAATCACATGGTCGTAAGCTGCGAAACTCACGCATTTTCTGTTGATGCTTTTCCACTTGTTGGCAAGAAAGAAAGAAAACAAGGTAAGGTAAAACGGCAGATGAGCAAATCATCAAAACAAAACAGATGCATCCATCCATCCATGAAACCAATTATAAAGGACGGAAGGAAAAAGGCACGCATGGAGAAATCAGACAGGAATCAAGATTACATATCACGCTTGGGAGGGGCCAGCTAAGATCAAACCAAATCAATCCGTCGATGGGAGGATGCATAAATAAATCAATAAATAGGCGCAAGGATTACGATGAAGGAAGGGCGGGAACGGATTAGTACACCGACCTGGACTGGATCGCACGGATGAGGGACGAACTCAACTCCTTGCCTTGCTTGCCACCGCTTTGTCTGCTCGGCTCTGCTCGGAGGATGACTGGTGGAACTGGGAGAAAGACGAACTCTAGGTCCTCTCTTCTCCTCGTCGCGGGCTCCTTCTGCTGGACGTTCCCTCAGCTCCTCTCCTCG
>NW_021225239.1:0-923 GCF_002162155.2 Triticum dicoccoides
GTCAAAATTATCCTTAGTGGAATAAGGATAAGTTTCTCGATTATGGAAGTGACAAAAGGTTTGTCGTAAAGGGTTACGTCGATGCAAGTTTTGACACTGATCCAGAGGACTCTAAGTCTCAATCTGGATACATATTGAAAGTGGGAGCTATTAGCTAGAGTAGCTCCTTGCAGAGCATTGTAGAAATAGAAATTTGCAAAATACTTACGGATCTGAATGTGACAGACCCGTTGACTAAAATTATCTCACAAGCAAAACATGATCACACCTTAGTACTCTTTGGGTGTTAATCACATAGCGATGTGAACTAGATTACTGACTCTAGTAAACCCTCTGGGTGTTGGTCACATATCGATGTGAACTATGGGTGTTAACCACATAAAGATGTGAACTATTGATGTTAAATCACATGGCGATGTGAACTAGATTATTGACTCTAGTGCAAGTGGGAGACTGAAGGAAATATGACCTAGAGGCAATAATAAAGTTATTATTTATTTCCTTATTTCATGATAAATGTTTATTATTCATGCTAGAATTGTATTAACCACAAACATAATACATGTGTGAGTACATAGACAAACATAGTGTCACTAGTATGCCTCTACTTGACTAGCTCGTTAATCAAAGATGGTTAAGTTTCCTAACCATAGACATGAGTTGTCATTTTATTAACGGGATCACATCATTAGGAGAATGATGTGATTGACTTGACCCATTCCGTTAGCTTAGCACTTGATCATTTAGTATCTTGCTATTGTTTTCTTCATGACTTATACATGTTCCTATGACTATGAGATTATGCAACTCTCGTTTACCGGAGGAACACTTTGTGCGCTACCAAACGTCACAACGTAACTGGGTGATTATAAAGGTGCTCTACAGGTGTCTCCGAAGGTACTTGTTGAGTTGGCATATTTCGA
>NW_021225240.1:0-1580 GCF_002162155.2 Triticum dicoccoides
CCCTAGAGGCAATAATAAAGTTATAATTTATTTCCTCATATCATGATAAATGTTTATTATTCATGCTAGAATTGTATTAACCGGAAACATGATACATGTGTGAATACATAGACAAACATATAGTCACTAGTATGCCTCTACTTGACTAGCTCATTAATCAAAGATGGTTATGTTTCCTAACCATAGACATGTGTTGTCATTTGATTAACGGGATCACATCATTAGGAGAATGATGTGATTGACATGACCCATTCCGTTAGCCTAGTACTTGATTGTTTAGTATATTGCTATTGCTTTCTTAATGACTTATACATGTTCCTGTAACTATGAGATTATGCAACTCCCGTTTGCCGGAGGAACACTTTGGGTACTACCAAACGTCACAACGTAACTGGGTGATTATAAAGGAGTACTACAGGTGTCTCCAAAGGTACATGTTGGGTTGGCGTATTTCGAGATTAGGTTTTGTCACTCCGATTGTCGGAGAGGTATCTCTGGGCCCTCTCGGTAATGCACATCACTATAAACCTTGCAAGCAATGTAGCTAATGAGTTAGTTACGGAATGATGCATTACGTAACGAGTAAAGAGACTTGCTGGTAACGAGATTGAACTAGGTATTAGATACTGACAATCGAATCTCGGGCAAGTAACATGCCGATGACAAAGGGAACAACGTATGTTGTTATGCGGTTTGACCGATAAAGATCTTCGTAGAATTTGTAGGAGCCAATATGAGCATCCAGGTTCCACTATTGGTTATTGGCCGAGAATAGTTCTAGGTCATGTCTACATAGTTCTCGAACCCGTAGGGTCCGCATGCTTAATGTTACGATGATAGTTTTATTTTGAGTTTATATATTTTGATGTACTTAAGGTTCTTCGGAGTCCCGCATGTGATCCAGGACATGACGAGGAGTCTCGAAATGGTCGAGACATAAAGATTGATATATTGGAAGCCTATATTTGGATATCGGAACCGTTCCGGGAGAAACCGGGATTTTTCCGGAGTACCGGAGGGTTACCGGAACCCCTCGGGGGTTCTTGGGCCTACATGGGCCATGAGGGAGAAGAGGAGGGCCGGCCAGGGCAGGCCGCACGCCCCCTCCCCCCTAGTCCGAATAGGACAAGGAGGGGGGCGGCGCCCCCCTTTCCTCTTTCCCCTCCCCCTTTCCTTCTCCACCAAGGCAAGAGGGGGGAGTCCTACTCCCGGTGGGAGTAGGACTCCTCCAGGCGCACCCCTTGGGGGCTGGCCGCACCTCCCCCTCCCTTCTTTATATACGGGGGTGGGGGGCACCCTAGAACACACAAGTTGATCTACGTGATCATTCCTTAGCCGTGTGCAGTGCCCCCCTCCACCATATTCCACCTCGGTCATATCGTCGCAGAGTTTAGGCGAAGACCTGCGCCGGTAGAACATCATCATCGTCACCACGCCGTCGTGCTGACGGAACTCATCCCCGACACTTTGCTGGATCGGAGTCCGGGGATCGTCATCGAGATGAACGTGTGCTAAACTCGGAGGTGTCGTACGTTCGGTACTTGGATCGGTCGGATCATGAAGACGTACGACTACATCAA
>NW_021225241.1:0-794 GCF_002162155.2 Triticum dicoccoides
CACCATCACCCAGGGTGACCTATGGGTTGCGGAGTACCGATGGCAGCTCAACATGGGCGAATCAGTCCTTGATCGGACCATGACACTATAGATGTTGTGTGGTCTCTCATACCGCTTTTAAGTGATCACCATAACTCTCCCATGCAGTCCCGTTCCCCACGTTTGTTTGTCCAGGACCGCTCATGGCTACTGTTTGAGGAGACCGCGCTCTACGCCCATCACAACACTGAGGTCTCTTCTGCTCTGACTATCGGCATCAACGGCGACAACGTGTCCTCACTGGCAACACCAAATCCTCAGGCGACCGTGGCTTGTCCAACAACGACTGCGGCAAGGCTCCGATGCAACATGATAGCAGGCGGCTCCTCAGGCGATTGCGGGCACATAAATGGTGGTGGCCACGGACATGGCCGTGATAACATCGGTGGATGACCAACTCTCCTTTCCATCCATCGCTTGCCAGACCCCCTCGATTGTCTACTTCGCGCCGTTGGGTGGGTGGGGTCATTCTCGCTACACGGCCATGCGCCGTGGATCCCTCCCAACGCGGTGGGTGTTCTCGACTCTCCCCCCGCAATTTCCCTCGGCATGCCTATTATCATGTATTTTGGACTCTCTACGCCTCCACCGTTGTAGCAACCATCCTATCAGTCTCTACACCGCCATGAACCAGCCGCCAATCCAGCAATCCGACGTTGACAACTAGTATCTCGACACCGGAGCATCATCCATGTCGTTGGAAACACAGGTATCCTCGCCTTGTCTCAGCTCTGTTTCAAAGCAGCCCCCCCCCC
>NW_021225242.1:0-16874 GCF_002162155.2 Triticum dicoccoides
GGGTCCGAACCGAAATTCAGGGGCTGCGATCCACTTCGGATCGCGTGGCTCGGTGATGTAAAACCACCCTGACTGTCACCCCTTCAAGGTATCCACAGAGGAGCCCTCGAGCCATAGGACGTTGGCTATTTTGCCCGCCATGGCACCTCCGCACTCCGCCTGGTTGCCGCGCACCACCTTTGGCTTGACGCTGAAGGTCTTGAGCCAGAGGCCTAAATGGGGGCGGATGCAGAGGAAAGCCTCGCACACGACGATAAACGCCGAGATATTGAGGATGAAGTTCGGGGCCAGATCGTGGAAATCTAGGCCATAGTAGAACATGAGCCCGCGGACGAATGGGTGGAGAGGAAAACCCAGTCCGTGGAGGAAGTGGGGAAGAAATACTACCCTCTCATGGGGCCTTGGGGTGGGGAGAAGCTTCCCCTCCTCAGGAAGCCGGTGTGCGATGTCTTTGGACAGGTATCCGGCCTTCCTTAGCTTTTTGACATGGCTCTCCGCAATGGAGGAGACCATCCACTTGCCTCCCGCTCTGGACATTGTCGGAGAAGGCTGAGGTAGGAAGTGCGGGCTTGGGCGCTGGAGCTTGGGTGCGCAGAAGATGGATGGGCAAAGGAAGAAGAAGGCGTAGGTAAAAAGGTGGATCCTTATCCCCTTATATGGGCGGATGCGAGTGTGCGTCCCCACCAGCCTAGTAAAACTCGCTTGCCCAGCGCCGTGATAAATGGCGCGGTTGGGTTACCCACGTCCGTATTGATTAGAATCCCGTAATTGGGGGACACAATCTCTGCTTTGACAAGACGTGCCAAGGAAACCGCCTCGCAAAACACGCTGAGGTGGAAAACTGAAAACGATTCGAATAGAGGCTTGGCCGTAGTGTGATATCACGCTGCGGAATACGTCAGCAGATTAGATTTGTGCTAATATTATTCTCTTTGTGGCAATGCGTGGAAACTTATTTTGCAGAGCCGGACACTACTTTTGGTGTTTACAAACTTTTATGAAGAATTTGGAGGAGGAACCCGCCTTGCAATGCCGAAGACAATCTATGCGCCGGACTCGTCGTCATTGAAGCCCGGTTCAGGGGCTACTGAGGGAGTCCTGGATTAGGGGGTGTTCGGGTAGCCGAACTATACCTTCAGCGGGACTCCAGGACTATGAAGATACGAGATTGAAGACTTCATCCCGTGTCCGGATGGGACTTTCCTTGGCGTGGAAGGCAAGCTTGGCGATGTGGATATTTAAGATCTCCTACCATTGTAACCGACTTTGTGTAACCCTAACCCTCTCCGGTGTCTATATAAACCGGAGGGTTTTAGTCCGTAGGACAACTTCATACACAACAATCATACCATAGGCTAGCTTCTAGGGTTTAGCCTCCTTGATCTCGTGGTAGATCTACTCTTGTACTACCCATATCATCAATATTAATCAAGTAGGACGTAGGGTTTTATCTCTATCAAGAGGGCCCGAACCTGGGTAAAACATCATGTTCCTTGCCTCCTGTTACCATCTGGCCTAGATGCACAGTTTGGGACCCCCTACCCGAGATCCGCCGGTTTTGACACCAACAGCTACATTGTGGGATGAAGCGGCCCGGACCGACCTTACACGTACGCTTACGTGAGACTGGTTCCACCGACTAACATGCACTAGTTTCATAAGCTGGCTGGCGAGTGTCTGTCTCTCCCACTTTAGTCGGATCGGATTCGATGAACGGGGTCCTTATGAAGGGTAAATAGAAATTGGCAATTCACGTTGTGGTTTTGGCGTAGGTAAGAAACGTTCTTGCTAGAAACCTATAGCAGCCACGTAAAAACTTGCAACAACAATTAGAGGATGTCTAACTTGTTTTTGCGGCAAGTGTTTTGTGATGTGATATGGCCAAAGGATGTGATGAATGATATATGTGATGTATGAGATGATCATGTTCTTGTAATAGGAATCACAACTTGCATGTCGATGAGTATGACAACCGGCAGGAGCCATAGGAGTTGTCTTTATTTATTTATGACCTACGTGTCAACATAAACGTCATGTAATTACTTTACTTTATTGCTAAAGTGTTAGCCATAGTAGTAGAAGTAATAGATGACGAGACAACTTCAAGAAGACATGATGATGGAGATCATGGTGTCATGCCGGTGACATCGATGATCATGAAGCCCCGAAGATGGAGATCAAAAGGAGCAAATGATATTGGCCATATCATGTCACTATTTGATTGCATGTGATGTTTATCATGTTTTACATCTTATTTGCTTAGAACGACGGTAGCTTAAATAAGATGATCCCTCGTAATAATTTCAAGAAAGTGTTCCCCCTAACTGTGCACCGTTGCGAAGGTTCGTTGTTTCGAAGCACCACGTGATGATCGGGTGTGATAGATTCTAACGTTCGAATACAACAGGTGTAAGCCAGATTTACACACGCAATACACTTAGGTTGACTTAACGAGCCTAGCATGTACAGACATGGCCTCGGAACACGGAAGACCGAAAGGTCGAGCATGAGTCATATAGAAGATACGATCAACATGAAGATGTTCACCGATGTTGGCTAGTCCGTCTCACGTGATGATCGAACACAGCCTAGTTAACTCGGATCATGTTTCACTTAGATGACTAGAGGGATGTCTATCTGAGTGGGAGTTCATTAAGTAATTTGATTAAATAAACTTAATTATCATGAGCTTAGTCTAAAATCTTTACAATATGTCTTGTAGATCAAACGGCCCACGTTGTCCTCAACTTCAACGCGTTCCTAGAGAAAACCAAGCTGAAAGATGATGGCAGCAACTATACGGACTGGGTCCGGAACCTGAGGATCATCCTCATAGCTGCCAAGAAAGATTATGTCCTAGAAGCATCGCTAGGTGACGCACCCATCCCAGAGAACCAAGACGTTATGAACGCTTGGCAGTCACGTGCTGATGATTAGTCCCTCGTTCAGTGCGGCATGCTTTACAGCTTAGAGCCGGGGCTCCAAAAGCGTTTTGAGAGACACGGAGCATATGAGATGTTCGAAGAGCTGAAAATGGTTTTCCAAGCTCATGCCCGGGTTGAGAGATATGAAGTCTCCGACAAGTTCTTCATCTGTAAGATGGAGGAAAATAGTTCTGTCAGTGAGCACATACTCAAAATGTCTGGGTCGCATAACCGCTTGACTCAGCTGGGAGTTAATCTCCCGGATGACGCGGTCATTGATAGAATCCTTCAGTCACTTCCACCGAGCTACAAGAGCTTTGTGATGAACTTCAATATGCAGGGGATGGAAAAGACCATTCCTGAGGTATATTCAATGCTGAAATCAGCAGAGGTGGAAATCAAAAAGGAACATCAAGTGTTGATGGTGAATAAAACCACTAAGTTCAAGAAAGGCAAGGGTAAGAAGAACTTCAAGAAGGACGGCAAGGGAGTTGCCGCGCCCGATAAGCAAGCTGCCGGGAAGAAGCCAAAGAATGGACCCAAGCCTGAGACTGAGTGTTTTTATTGCAAGGGAAGTGGTCACTGGAAGCGGAACTGCCCCAAATACTTAGCGGACAAGAAGGCCGGCAACACTAAAGGTATATGTGATATACATGTGATTGATGTGTACCTTACCAGTACTCGTAGTAGCTCCTGGGTATTTGATACCGGTGCGGTTGCTCACATTTGTAAAGCAGGAGCTGCGGAATAAGCGGAGATTGGCGAAGGACGAGGTGACGATGCGCGTCGGGAATGGTTCCAAGGTCGATGTGATCGCCGTCGGCACGCTACCTCTACATTTACCTACGGGATTAGTTTTAAACCTCAATAATTGTTATTTAGTGCCAGCTTTGAGCATGAACATTGTATCAGGATCTCGTTTAATTCGAGATGGCTACTCATTTAAATCCGAGAATAATGGTTGTTCTATTTATATGAGAGATATGTTTTATGGTCATGCTCCATTGGTGAATGTTTTATTCTTAATGAATCTCGAGCGCAATGTTACACATATTCATAGTGTGAATACCAAAAGATGTAAAGTTGATAATGATAGTCCCACATACTTGTGGCACTGCCGCCTTGGTCACATAGGTGTCAAACGCATGAAGAAGCTCCATGCAGATGGACTTTTGGAGTCTCTTGATTACGAATCATTTGACACGTGCGAACCATGCCTCATGGGTAAAATTATCAAGACTCCGTTCTCAGGAACAATGGAGCGAGCAACCAACTTATTGGAAATCATACATACTGATGTGTGCGGTCCAATGAGTGTTGAGGCTCGCGGTGGCTATCGTTATGGTCTCACCCTCACTGATGACTTGTGTAGATATGGGTATGTCTACTTAATGAAACACAAGTCTGAGACCTTTGAAAAGTTCAAGGAATTTCAGAGTGAGGTTGAGAATCAACGTGACAGGAAAATCAAGTTCTTACGATCAGATCGTGGGGGAGAATACTTGAGTCACGAATTTGGCACACACTTAAGAAAATTAGGAATGGTTTCACAACTCATGCCGCCTGGAACACCTCAGCGTAATGGTGTGTCCGAACGTCGTAATCGCACTCTATTGGATATGGTGCGATCTATGATGTCTCTTACCGATCTACTGCTGTCATTTTGGGGCTATGCTTTAGAGACTGCCGCATTCACTTTAAATAGGGCTCCGTCGAAATCCGTTGAGACGACACCGTATGAATTATGGTTTGGGAAGAAACCTAAGCTATCATTTCTAAAAGTTTGGGGATGCGATGCTTATGTCAAGAAACTTCAACCTAAAAAGCTCGAACCCAAATCGGAAAAATGCGTCTTCATAGGATACCCTAAAGAAACTATTGGATATACCTTCTACCTCAGATCCGAAGGCAAGATCTTTGTTGCCAAGAATGGGTCCTTTCTAGAGAAAGAGTTTCTCTCGAAAGAAATAAGTGGGAGGAAAGTAGAACTTGATGAAGTATTACCTCTTGAACAGGTAAGTGATGCAGCTCGAGAAAATGTTCCTGAGGTGCCAGCACCGACTAGAGAGGAAGTTGATGATGATGATCATGAAACTTCAGATCAAGTTGCTACTGAACTTCGTAGGTCCACGAGGACACGTTCCGCACCAAAGTGGTACGGCAACCCTGTCTTGGAAATCATGTTGTTAGACAACGGTGAACCTTCGAACTATGAAGAAGCGATGGCAGGCCCGGATTCCGACAAATGGCTGGAAGCCATGAAATCCGAGATAGGATACATGTATGAAAATGAAGTATGGACTTTGAATGACTTGCCCGATGAACGGCGAGCCATAGAAAATAAATGGATCTTTAAGAAGAAGACAGACGCGGATGGTAATGTGACCATTTATAAAGCTCGGCTTGTCGCTAAGGGTTATCGACAAGTTCAAGGGGTTGACTACGATGAGACTTTCTCACCCGTAGCAAAGCTGAAGTCCGTCCGAATCATGTTAGCAATTGCCGCATTCTATGATCATGAGATATGGCAAATGGACGTCAAAACGGCATTCCTTAATGGTTTCCTTAAGGAAGAATTGTATATGATGCAGCCGGAAGGTTTTGTCGATCCTAAGAATGCTGACAAGGTGTGCAAGCTCCAACGCTCGATTTATGGGCTGGTGCAAGCATCTCGGAGTTGGAACATTCGTTTTGATGAGATGATCAAAGCGTTTGGGTTTACGCAGACTTATGGGAAGCCTGCATTTACAAGAAAGTGAGTGGGAGCTCTGTAGCATTTCTCATATTGTATGTGGATGACATACTGTTGATGGGAAATGATATAGAATTCTTGGAAAGCATAAAGGCCTACTTGAACAAGTGTTTTTCAATGAAGGATCTTGGAGAAGCTGCTTATATATTAGGCATCAAGATCTATAGAGATAGATCGAGACGCCTCATTGGTCTTTCACAGAGTACGTACCTTGACAAGATATTGAAGAAGTTCAAAATGGATCAGTCAAAGAAGGGGTTCTTGCCTGTATTGCAAGGTACGAGATTGAGCACGGCTCAATGCCCGACCACGGCAGAAGATAGAGAAAAGATGAGTGTCGTCCCCTATGCCTCGGCCATAGGGTCTATCATGTATGATATGCTGTGTACCAGACCTGATGTAAACCTTGCCGTAAGTTTGGTAGGAAGGTACCAAAGTAATCCCGGCATGGAACACTGGACAGCGGTCAAGAATATCCTGAAGTACCTGAAAAGGACTAAGGATATGTTTCTCGTTTATGGAGGTGACGAAGAGCTCGTCGTAAAGGGTTACGTCGATGCTAGCTTCGATACAGATCTGGATGAGTCTAAGTCACCAACCGGATACGTGTATATTTTTAATGGTGGGGCAGTAAGCTGGTGCAGTTGCAAGCAAAGCATTGTGGCGGGATCTACATGTGAAGCGGAGTACATGGCAGCCTCAGAGGCAGCATAAGAAGCAGACTGGGTGAAGGAGTTCATTACCGACCTAGGAGTCATACCCAATGCGTCGGTCCCGATGACTCTCTTCTGTGACAACACTGGAGCTATTGCCCTTGCCAAGGAGCCCAGGTTTCACAGGAAGACCAGGCATATCAAGCGTCGCTTCAACTCCATTCGTGAAAGTGTTCAAAATGGAGACATAGAGATTTGTAAAGTACATACGGACCTGAATGTGGCAGATCCGTTGACTAAACCTCTCCCTAGAGCAAAACATGATCAACACCAGAACTGCATGGGTGTTCGATTCATCACAATGTAACTAGACTATTGACTCTAGTGCAAGTGGGAGACTGTTGGAAATATGCCCTAGAGGCAATAATAAAATGGTTATTATTATATTTCTTTGTTCATGATAATTGTCTATTATTCATGCTATAATTGTGTTATCCGGAAATCATAATACATGTGTGAATACATAGACCACAACACGTCCCTAGTGAGCTCTAGTTGACTAGCTCGTTGATCAAAAGATAGTCATGGTTTCCTGACTATGGACATTGGATGTCATTGATAACGGGATCACATCATTAGGAGAATGATGTGATGGACAAGACCCAATCCTAAGCATAGCTCAAAGATCGTGTAGTTCGTTAGCTGTAGCTTTTCCGAATGTCAAGTATCATTCCTTAGACCATGAGATTGTGCAACTCCCGGATACCGTAGGAGTGCTTTGGGTGTGCCAAATGTCACAACGTAACTGGGTGACTATAAAGGTACACTACAGGTATCTCCGAAAGTGTCTGTTGGGTTGGCATGAATCGAGACTGGGATTTGTCACTGTCGGTGTCAAAACCGGTGGATCTCGGGTAGGGGGTCCTGAACTGTGCGTCTAGGCTGGATGGTAACAGCAGACAAGGGACACGAAGTTTTACCCAGGTTCGGGCCCTCTCGATGGAGGTAAAACCCTACGTCCTGCTTGATTAATATTGATGATACGGGTAGTACAAGAGTAGATCTACCACGAGATCGAGGAGGATAAACCCTAGAAGCTAGCCTATGGTATGATTGTTGATGTGTATGTCGTCCTACGGACTAAAACCCTCCGGTTTATATAGACACCGGAGAGGGTTAGGGTTACACCAAGTCGGTTACAATGGTACGTATCGCCAAGCTTGCCTTCCACGCCAAGGAAAGTCCCTTCCGGACACGGGACGGAGTCTTCAATCTTGTGTCTTCATAGTCCAGCAGTCCGGCTGAAGGTATAGTCCGACCATCCGGATACCCCCTAATCCAGGACTCCCTCAGTAGCCCCTGAACCAGGCTTCAATGACGACGAGTCCGGTGCGCAGATTGTCTTCGGCATTGCAAGGCGGGTTCCTCCTCCAAGTACTTCATAGAAGATTTTGAACACAAAGATAGTGTCCGGCTCTTCAAAATAAGTTTCCACATATTGCCATAGAGAGAATAATATTTACACAAATCGAATCTGCTGACGTATTCCGTAGTGTGACATCACACCACGGCCAAGCTTTTATTCGAACCGTTTTATTGTCCCATCTTAGCGCGTTATGCGAGGCGGTTTCCTTGGCACGTCTTGTTAAAGCAGAGATCATGTCCCCTTATTCCGGGATTCTCATTAATACGGGCGTGGGTAACCCAACCGTTTCTAGGACTCCTAGATTATAGGCAAGTCCAAACGGACACGGAGAGGACGCTTGATATTCACCCTCTTTATAAAGGGGACAAGGCTTTTATTTTTCCCTCCCATGCTCAATCGAATCCTTTCCCCACCTCAAGCTCAAACGCCCGAAGTTCAGGTCAGATGCTCCGAACCTTCAGTCATGTCTGGATCTAGCCTTCAAGGCCGATGGGTGCCTTCCTCCATCACGGAAGAAGACATCAAAAAGTTGAGGGAGGCCGGATATCTGACCGCCGAGATTTTGCATCGGCTGCCTCCCCGAGGGCAGGTCGTCCCCACCCCCGAACCCAAGGAGAACATCGTGTGCGTATCCCTCTTCCTCCGAGGTCTAGGCCTTGCTCTGGATCCTTTCGTAAGGGGTTTGATGTTTTACTACATGCTAGACTTTCATGATCTAGATCCGGACTCCTTTCTTCATATCACAACATTTATTGTCGTGTGCGAGGCCTTCCTCCGGGTTACCCCTCACTTTGGCCTATGGCTCAAGAGCTTTGAAGTGAAGCCGAAGATGATCGAGGGGCAACATGCAGCGTGTGGAGGTGCCTCAATACGCAAGATGACGGGAGCTCCGTGGCCCAAAGGTTCCATCCCAGAGGTGTCTGACTTGTGGCAACAGGAGTGGTTCTACATCACGGCTCCTAGAAGTGCCAAGTGGGCGCCCCCCCTGTTTTCCGCTCGGGCCCCCCACCACAGCTGATGTCATGGATCAGCAGAGGTCTGAGCTGGGGGCCAGCCAAGGACGTGCCTATACTGCAAAGACGTATTCGAGATCTCTTCAATGGATATTTCAGTTTGGTTGCGGTAATACAGGTTATGTTGGTTCATCAAGTCCAGCCTTGCAAAGGCCGGCCTCTTCGCCTGTGGGAGTTCAATCCCGAGGGACCGCGTGCCATTCAAAATTTCCTCGGCCTGACGCACGAGGAGATGTACAAGTCATTCTTCGGACCTCAGGTGGAGTGTCCGGAAATCACCGAGGACATGGGCCTGAGTAGTAACCGCGCTGTCGAACAGGTAAAGCATCTTCTGGCCGAACATACTATCTCTCTTTGTTACGAAGTTATTTCTGAAAGCTCTCTTTTTGACCAGGACTGGCTAACAAAGGCGAAGTTGATTCGGTGTTCGGCCCCCCTCCCTGAGGGTTTGGAAAATTCGGTATTGGAAAAGATGCTCCAGACCGCACCTTGCCCGGAGCCCTTGAAGGAAGATACTGTGGAGGATAATGCGGGCGGACGCGGGCCCCCAACGCTGCCCATTCTAGCCGAGGGAGCGAGCGTATCCATGAAGGAAGACGACCAGAAGAGGAAAAGGACTGCGCCCGGGGATTCGGAAGCCGAAGCTTCCAAACGGGAGAAGAAGTCTCCCAGAGAGGATCCTACCTCGGGGGGCGCCGTTGTCGCACAAATTCCGCGGGGGGGTTAGTTCTCCCGTGAGTCGTAAGTGGCCCGAAATACTTTTAATAGTACAGATATGCCATCTTTTTCTTCTGACAAAATAACCACCGCATATATTTTTGCAGTTCGGGCCTTAGCCCCTCTCAAATGAGCTCGTCTTCGGGGGATTTTATTCCAGAGATGATGGAGAGCGAAACGCCTCCTCCGGACTCCTCCGCTCCAGAAGCGGGCGACCCAGAAGTGTTGTTGCGGAGGGCCTCTCCGAGTCCGGTGAGGCCAGAAGATAATCCCATCGACCCCCTAAGCTCCCAGTGTCCGGCTCCTGAAGAGAGCAGACAAAAGAGTCCGGCATCATCTGGTGTGCGACCAGATGTTCTGAGGGAGTTGGTGGGGCGAGCGGCCATCTCAGATGCACACCGTGTGCTGATGAATACGGTGATGGAGAGAATATCGTCCGCTGAAAGCGGATTGCATGAAGCTTTTATGAGTCTACTGACAGGCTTCGAGGTACGTAAAAGAATGTATGATAGTCCTGCACATGCTAGGTGTGCCCTGTGTAGATAGTAGCCCCTGAGACTCTGGTTGTCGTCGGAAATGATGACGAACAGAGGATCATATTTCCAGGTAATAACCATACTGCCTCTATGTGCAGGTGATGGAAGCTCCGGTGGCTAGCCAGACTAGTGAGTTTTCCCATTTAGAACGGCAGTTGGATGCGGCAGACGCCGACATCGAGCTTGTTAACAAAAGGCTTGACCAGGCGCAGGGTAAGTGTCCTCATCTGGTAAACGCCACATAGGAAGAGCAGCATGATGCCAGTATCTTTAATATGTTGTGACTGCAGATGGAGCTGCCACTGTTGAAGCCTTGCGGGAAGAACTTGCCCGAGCCAAGGAACAAGCGAGGTGGGCTAATGCGGCTGCTATGAAGGTGGCCGAGGAGTTGCAAGCCGAGAAGGCCGCGCATGGCGAGACCCGAGACAAGATGGCCAAGATGGCTATAGAATTAAAAGCCGCTGCAGACTGTTGCCGGGTTCTTGAAAAGGAAAACCAAGCGAAGGCATCGGACCTTGAGAAGGCTGCTGGGACGAAAAAGGATCTCCGCTCTGCTATGAGGGCAAAAAAGGAGGAGCTGCGGGAAGCCGGGGATATTGTAGCTGGGAAATCCTTTATGTTGTGGAGGAAATTCGGAGATCCACGGTATGCCCCTCTGGATCGGCTATGGAGTTCGGAGGATGTGTATATGGATTTGGCGGCGAGCGCTACCGATGCGGCCAAGTACTTCCAGGGTCAAACGGGCCGTGAAGTAGACCAGCTGTTTTGGAGACAATTCCATTCTCCTGAGCGTCCACTTTCATTGACTGACCAATTAGCCGAATGGGCCAAACTAAATAGGTTGTCTGGACTCTCCATGAGGTCTGTTGTGGATCAGCTATGGCCAGAAAGGTCAAAACCGAACAGCTATTTTGGCTTGGTGCAGCAGGTCCTTGACGTGGTGCCGCGCATTAATGCGATGAGGAGGTCGGCGTGCATAGAGGGCGCACGGATGGCCTTTGCCCGTGTTAACGCATACTGGGCGGAGATGGATGCTACCAATGTTGCAGCGCGGGATTCGGCTATAGGTCGAAAGGCTGCTGAGCACTACTTTGAAGAAGTTCTTGAGGGTACCCGTTTGATAGAGACCCAGTGCTCAAACAATATTATGTTTGAGTGATATGTAATCTCATTGTAAGTGAAATGCTTTTATAAATTTTTATAAGGCTATTTTTATACTTTTGCCTGAAAGTAATATGATGCCTCCTGGGCGGCCGTTTATGTATACATGTGTATAACCTGAAAGATTGGAGTCGTCAGCTTCAACCCCCACGCATATAATGCGGAGGTGCTCGCAAAAACACGCGTTCACACTTAACCCAACGTCTTGGTCCTATTAAGGAGGTGATAGCAGAGCGAGCGAGGCAACCGGGCTATAATGCTTTAGCACTTTCACTTAGCCATAGGAGTTTGATAGTGGGGCTACTAGATAGCCCCTGGTGTCTCCGCACTCTCCCGATACCGGGGTGCGTACATGCCTGGCCGGAAAACGGCCCTTCATTAAGGTGGAGGAATTCTAACATTCCCACAGGTCATTGAGTGGTTGACCAGTCTCACGCTATATCATGACAGTCAGTTTTCGGCTTTCTCTATTGAGGTGCTCCTCTGGATGAACCAGGGCACAATCGCAGTAGTTCTCCTGGTGCTACCTTAGCCGGCAAGGCGGAACGTAAGGCACCAAAACACAGGAGCCGGGCAACCCCAACATTTGACCAAAGACAATGATTCGGAGCTGATGCATATAGGGCCAAACTCCCGACGCCGAACACTCCCTAAGGTATTCGGTCTTTGTGGTATAAACCGGGCCTAAATAGTGGCCTTTGTAAGAAGCCCCTTGTGTCCAGGTACGTGCATTGTTCTGGCGTGGCCACATGCCAAGACGTCAGCATCCTTCTCAACGGTGGATATGTATCAACAAGAGACAGTAAAAAAGGTTTATGCAGGGTCTTAATCTAAAAAGAATCGTTGGAGCGGGTCCCTGCTGCACGTCTGCGCCTGTGTCTCCGTTGTGTCGTATCCTGGACAGGTGTAGCACAATGATCGTCTATAAAAGAGAGGAAGTTAAGTGAAAAGGTTGTCGTGTAAAAAGATAGTTTTTGAAAGAAACCATGTATATTTCAAGATGATAAGAAATTGCCACTTGTCTGGGCGCGTTGAGCCCCTTGTATTTGACAAATAGGGGTGTGACCACTTATTCCGTATAAATAGAGGCGCCAGAGTTGATTAGTTGTATCTAAGGTCTTGACGACCTATTGGATGCTTTCGCTTGTCCAGGCGCCTTTAGTGTGTGGCTGCCAAGGCAGCCTCACTCTCTTCGGCGCGCAGAGATCGCTTGATATTTCCGTGCACTGTAATGATGCCACGTGGACCGGGCATCTTGAGTGTGAGGGAGGCGTAGTGTGGTATTGCATTAAAGCGAGCGAAAGCTTCGCGTCCGAGCAGTGCTTGATAGCCACTTTGAAACGGAGCGATATGGAAAGTTAAATGCTCGCGACGGAAGTTGTCGGGGGAGCCGAATATAACTTGTAGTAGGAGGGAGCCCGTACAACGAGCCCCTGGGCCTGGCGTTACTCCTTTAAAGGTAGTATTGCTATGGCGAATTTGTGTTGGGTCTAACCACATCCCGCGGATTGTATCCTGATATATTAGGTTTAGGCTACTGCCGCCGTCCATCAAGACTCTTGTGAAGTGATATCCGCCAATTACTGGATCTAATACCAGGGCAGCCCATCCTGCGTGTCGGATACTTGCTGAGTAATCGTGATGGTTGAAAGTGATCGGTTGAGATGACCAGTGGCAGGACGTCGTGGTGACAGGCACTTGTGTATATTTTCCTGGGATTGTCGCGTTGTTTTTCCCTTGATTACGTGTAACACATTTACTGTTTTGACTTCTGGTGGAAATTTCTATTATTCCCCCATGTCTTGCTTGGGGGGCTCGTCCCCGTCTTCACTTGGTGTATCCTCCCCCTTGTGTACGGCGTTAAGCTTGCCGGACTGCTTGAAAACCCAACATTCTCTGTGGGTATGACTAGCAGGTTTACCAGGGGTACTATGAATCTGACATACTTGGTCCAGAATTTTGTTGAGGCTGGACAATTCATCCCTGGTGCCTTTAGGGGGCGGCTTTTGTCCTGGCCGAGAGCTTTTGAATCCGGCATTTACTGTCGTGCCCTTCGTGTTGTCTTCTTTATTCCGGTGTTTGTTATTGCTGTTGCGCCATGATTTCCCGTTTCCATCTCTAACTTCAGATGTACTGGGGTCGCTGGTGCTGCATCTGGCTAGCCAGCTGTCCTCTCCCACGCAAAAGCGGGTCATGAGGTTTGTTAATGCGGCCATCGTTCTCGGCTTATTTTGGCCGAGGTGTCTGGCGAGCCATTCGTCACGGACGCTATGCTTGAAAGCCGCTAAGGCTTCGGCGTCCGGACAGTCGACAATCTGGTTCTTTTTAGTAATAAACCTGTTCCAAAGCTTTCGGGCTGACTCTCCGGGCTGTTGAGTTATATGACTCAAATCGTCCGCATCCGGAGGTCGAACATAGGTCCCTTGAAAATTTTCCTGAAAGGCGTCTTCAAGCTCTTCCCAGCTTCCAATGGAGATTTCGGGGAGGCCTTTGAGCCAGTGACGAGCTGGCCCTTTGAGCTTGAGGGGTAGGTACTTGATGGCGTGGAGGTCATCTCCTCGAGCCATATGGATATGAAGGATGTAGTCCTCAATCCAGACCCCCGGGTCTGTTGTTCCGTCGTATGCCTCTATGTTTACGGGCTTGAATCCCTCTGGGAATTCGTGGTCCAGCACCTCATCGGTGAAACATAGGGGGTGTGCGGCACCCCTGTAGCTGGGTATACCGCGTTGTTCGGATGTTTGTTGTGTTGCATTGTATGCTGGGGCGCTCTTGTGTGGTCCATAGATGGATCTGGTTGCGTCGTCCTTTGGGTGCGAGCCCTCGCATGGGTCGCGTATTGTATTGTGAGCGGCGTTGTATGCCGCTCTGTGTTGGTAGAGGGGTTGTCTATCCGACCAGGTGGCTGGTTTGATATTTGGTTGTGGAGGTTCTGAGGCCTCCTCATCGAATTTGGGTAGCAGCTTCCGCTTTGGGTAGCTCTTGGAGGGGCGATTGTCGCCGTACCTTGCTGCAGTGCTGAGTATTTTACCCCATCTGAATTGGAGTGTGTCTTGCACGGCCTTGATCCTTTGCTTCTGCTTTTTCAGGCTCCTCGCTGTGGCAACAAGCCTTTTACGGGCAGTATGCTGCTCCGGGTGTCTGTCCGGCGTTATGTTGTCCGGACCATTATCCTTGATAGGATTTGTTTGTTCGGTTTCATTATCCGGATTGCCGTTGTCCAGCAGCGGTTCGCCCTGCTCCAGCGCTGGGTCTGTGTGATCGCTATTTCTGTCGAGGCAAGATTTGGGGCGGCGCTTGCGTCGCCGCTTTGAGTGCTTTTTGAGGGAACAAGCCTTCGGTGCGTCCTTCCGCTCCTCGTCGTCATCTTTTGGTGCGTCCACCATGTATACGTCATATGACGGGGTGGCGTTCAAGGGCCCAATAGGCGTTAGTTCCTCATCGTCTCCTTCATCGGTGTCCATACCGTCGATGTCTTCAGAGTCGAAGTCGAGCATGTCGGTTAAATCGTCGACAGTGGCTACAAAGTGGGTGGTGGGTGGGCTTTGAATTTCTTCATCGTCCGCATCCCAATCTCGCTGACCGTAGTCCGGCCAGGGCTCTCCTGATAAAGAGAGAGACTTTAGTGATTTTATAATATCGCCAAAGGGCGAGTGCTGAAAGATGTCCGCGGCAGTAAACTCCATGATCGGTGCCCAATCGGATTCGATTGGCAGAGGCGCGAATGGTTCGGAGTCCGGAAAGGAGTCCGACTCCTTGGAATCATGAGTATCACGGAGTGCGGGGCTGGTGTTCGGCTCAATCGCCGTTAGGGTCGCAGCCCCCGAGGTGGCGTCCAACTGCCCATCCTCGATCGATGCAGTTGGCTCCGAATTAGGGATCGGTGCTAACGTGGGTGTGGCCTCCAGGGCACTGTTCAGCGGCAGAGCTAAATCATGCTCATCGTGACAGAGCGGCGCGCTCGGCAGTGGCTCGAATCCGTCGAAGATCAAGTCTCCGCAGATGTCAGCCGTGTAGTTTAAACTTCCAAATCTGACCTGACGGCCAGGGGCGTAGCTTTCGATCTGCTCCAGACGGCCAAGCGAATTGGCCCGCAGTGCGAAGCCGCCAAAGACGAAGATCTGTCCGGGGAGGAAGGTCTCACCCTAGACTGCATCGCTTTTGATGATCGTAGGAGCCATCAAGCCTGACGGCGATGACACAGAGGAACTCTCAATGAAAGCACCAATGTCGGTGTCAAAACCGGCGGATCTCGGGTAGGGGGTCCCGAACTGTGCGTCTAGGCCGGATGGTAATAGGAGGCAAGGGACACGAAGTTTTACCCAGGTTCGGGCCTCTCGATGGAGGTAAAACCCTATGTCCTGCTTGATTAATATTGATGACACGGGTAGTACAAGAGTAGATCTAACACGAGATCGAGGAGGCTAAACCCTAGAAGCTAGCCTATGGTATGATTGTTGATGTGTATGTCGTCCTACGGACTAAAACCCTCCGGTTTATATAGACACTGGAGAGGGTTAGGGTTACACCAAGTCGGTTACAATGGTAGGAGATCTTCATATCCGTATCGCCAAGCTTGCCTTCCACGCCAAGGAAAGTCCCTTCCGGACACGGGACGGAGTCTTCAATCTTGTGTCTTCATAGTCCAGGAGTCCGGCTGAAGGTATAGTCCGGCCATCCGGATACCCCCTAATCCAGGACTCCCTCAGTCACTCCGCATGACGGAGAGGTATCTCTGGGCCCACTCGGTAATGCATCATCATAATGAGCTCAATGTGATCAAGTGGTTGATCACAGGATCATGCATTACGGTACGAGTAAAGTGACTTGCCGGTAACGAGATTGAACGAGGTATTGGGATACCGACGATCGAGTCTCGGGCAAGTAACATACCGATTGACAAAGGGAATTGTATACGGATTGATTGAATCCTCGACATCGTGGTTCATCCAATGAGATCATCATGGAGCATGTGGGAGACAACATGGGTATCCAGATCCCGCTGTTGGTTATTGACCGGAGAGTCGTCTCGGTCATGTCTGCATGTCTCCCGAACCCGTAGGGTCTACACACTTAAGGTTCGGTGACGCTAGGGTTGTTGAGATATTAGTATGCAGTAACCCGAAAGTTGTTCGGAGTCCCGGATGAGATCCCGGATGTCACGAGGAGTTCCGGAATGGTCCAGAGGTGAAGATTTATATATAGGAAGTCAAGTTTCAGCCATCGGGAAAGTTTCGGGGGTAATCGGTATTGTACCGGGACCACCGGAAGGGTCCCGGGGGTCCATCGGGTGGGGCCACCTGTCCCGGAGGGCCCCATGGGCTGAAGTGGGAGGGGAACCAGCCACTAGTGGGCTGGTGCGCCCCCTTGGGCCTCCCCCTGCGCCTAGGGTTGGAAACCCTAGGGGTGGGGGGCGCCACCCTTGCCTTGGGGGGCAAGCCACCCCCTTGGCCGCCGCCCCCCTAGGAGATTGGATCTCCTAGGGTCGGTGCCCCCCCCTAGGGACCCTATATATAGTGGGGGAGGGAGGGCAGCCGCACCCAAGCCCCTGGCCTCTCCCTCTCCCTCCCGTGACACTCCTCCGTCTCCCTGCGCTTGGCGAAGCCCTGCCGAGATCACCGTTGCTTCCACCACCACGCCGTCGTGCTGCTGGATCTTCATCAACCTCTCCTTCCCCCTTGCTGGATCAAGA
>NW_021225243.1:0-8718 GCF_002162155.2 Triticum dicoccoides
GCGGGATAGAACCCTCATGCGAAGCCCTAATCGGACAGTATAGGCTTGAACGTGCAGCATTGCATCCTATGCACGAATGCTGGTCAAGAACCGAAGCTGCTGCTCTGCAAGCGTACAAGTGATTGCCGTGCAGGACTGGACAGCAACCAAGTGCCGAGGAAGCCATGCATACTCACGCTCTAATTCCAAGGTTGGATCCAGGCTGCTCAAGCTGGTGCCGTGCAGCGTGCAAGTTGGCAAATGAGATCGATATAGCCCGCTGCTGGGCTGGATGACTCCCAAGTCCTTCGGAAGACTTCATACAACAAGCCAAAATACTTTGCTTACAAGTAGTATTAGACCCGAAATACAGGGGTCCGGATTAAATAGTTAGTCGTGCAACAAAGCGACCAACCACGTGTTGATTTGTCACTAGCATAACACCCTTGTGTTGCCATGGAAAATAAATAGATGTAGGAACATTCTTTATAGAGGCGGCGGCTGAGCTAGTCCCGCCAACCGATGACCAGTGGCAAAAAGGAGATGATGGACTGGGCGCACGTGGTTCACCGGACTATTATGCTGGTCATACTCCCTTCTTTTCGGTTTATATGACTCAATTCAAAAATCTCATCAATCAAGGTAGATAGTGAGTGGTGGAATATTTTTTGTAGTTTGCAAAAGCATCAAATTAATGTTTTTGTTTTTCTCAAAAAAAAAATATTTACCAATGCATTAATTGCAATGCATGCATGCATAAAGTACATGCATTGGTCAATTTTCTCTTAATACTTGTATTCAATCATTTAATGCACCTTGGAATCTGAACTTGTGATGGGAAACAACGAAATTGAGCCTTATAAGATGGAAAAACTAAAATTTTGAGATAAGCCCTATGAACCGAAAAGGAGAGAGTAGTGGAGAGTAACATAGGTATGTTCATTTATTACTTTGTAGACTCATTTTGCATCGGAAAGCGCTATTTGATGCTAACATATTATGTTACTCTATTTGCCTCTCTCCTCATTAACTACTTGTCATCTCACTAATTTTGCTTAGACTGGTCACAATGGGAAGTAACTTAGAGTAGTAACATGCATATGTACTACCTTCATAGTGGGTAGTAACATATGTTTAGTGTCATACATCACTTCATTTATTATGTTGTAGACTCATCTTTTCTTGATATGTGTGATGTTACAGTAACTAGCTATGTTACCACATGCATCTCTTTCTTCATTAATTACATGTCACATCATCTATTTTGCCTAGATAAATGTGATGTTACCATCTATGTTACTCCCATTGTGGGTAGTCTTATGTGGCATCTATGTTACTATTTATGTTACTCTCACTATGACCAGTCTTAGGCTAGTCATAGTGTGGAGTAACATACACTATTGTCATGCATATGACACTAGTCTATTTTACTACAACCTTCATTGTGGGAAGTAACATAGAAGTAGTGTCATAAGGGGTTGTATTTATTAGCTTGTAGACTCATCTTACCTTGAAAACTGCTATCTGATGGTAATATATTATGTTACACCAAATACCTCTCTTCTTATTAACTACATGCCACATAGGTGAACTTATGTTGGGGTGTGTTATGTTACTAGTTAAGTTACTCCCACTATCCCACTATGACGAGCCTTGGGGATGTAAACTCAGTCCAGTTTAATCCCGTTTAAGCCCATTTATCGATCTAACGGTTCAATAAAGTTTGTTTTTCTAGGAAAAATGAACTGTCAAAGCTAACTAAAACTAACTAAATGGGACTTGTGGGCGCCGTTTATTGACCGTTTACATCCCTATAGACTATGCTACAACTCTCGGCGTTGTCTCGATCACGAGGGATGAAGCACTCGCTCCGTATGTGGTCCTCATTCGTGTGTTGTGCGGAAGTGCATGATCATATCCTCTAGACTATTAACACAGTTGCTTGGAGATGATACCTCAGGTTTTACTCGACCAATAGGAACTGCGTCTAGTAAATGATTCAAATAATTTTTGAGAGAAAAAGAGTTCTGCTCGTGGTACCATGCCACTTCGCATGCACCTTGCTTACTGACTTGGAACCTTCAAAATCAAACACTAGTATTCAGCTCACAAATTTGCTGATTTCTAGCTCTATCTTTTCAAACAAACTTGAATATAGATGCATTACATAGCTAGGCACTCATTCATCGGTGCAGTGTACATTTCTTCTGCAGTTGATGAACATGGATTACTATTCTTTGCAGTTGAACATTGATTCTCAAGAATTTTTCTTTTCTTTTCGTTGTTTTCTCCTTGTAGATCCATTAATTCTAGCGAGGTACTCCCTCTCTTCTAGTTTATATGGCTCAATTCAAAATCTCACAAATCAAGGCAGACGGTGAGTGGTGCAATATTTTTTGTAGTTTGCAAAAGTACTCAATGAGTGTGCTTGTTTTATCAAAAAACTGCGTTTACCAGTGCATTAATTGCAATGCATGCATGCGTGGGCAATAATTGAGCAAGGAATTTTACACGTATTGGTGAGGTTTCTCTTAATATTTGCATTGAGGGATTTAATGCATCTCAAAATGTGAACATGTGATGGGAAGCAATAAAATTGAGCTTTATAAAACGTAAAAATAATTTCTTTTGAGATAAGCCCTGTAAACCCAAATTTGTTTAATGAGGTCTTCTCCAGCGCGTAGCATCGATCACAGTATGACATTGTAGATGTAAACACACACGTTTGGCGAACGACTTCGCTTAGATTCGTCTTTGCCTAGGTCAGTATTTCTTAATCGCACTATCATGTTGTCGTTAAGCGATCACATGCCTTAAGGATGAATATGAAAACATCATAAGTAAATGTTTTTATCTACCAAAAAAACTCCTTAGAATGGGTGGATGTGCCTGTTTATTAACAGTAGAAATAGTTTGGAGTATTTGCATGTCATGCCACTTGGCAGATTACAGTGAAAACCTTGGCATTCTTTACATGACCATGTGCCATCTTTACCTAATAATAAAGCAAATTGCGTTTCTTTCGTCCGTAATAGCATTTTTCAGAAAAGTCTCTCTATTTCAGAGAATTCAACCCCCAGTCCCGTTTTAAGTCAAAACGAATCGTTATTTTTATATTTTACACAAAAGTCCCTATCTTTTCTTGAAATCAACCCGCCGTCTGGATTTAAGTCACACCCGAATCGTTTTACATTTTTCGAAAAAAAACCTGATGTTTTAAGTAATTCATCCGCGGATCATATTTAACTCAAACAAATGCTTTTTAAAATCATCCATATCTTTTAAACCGTAATTCCGATTTGAACATGTTATATATGAAATTTGATTAGAAAAATATGTAGAATATGAATATGGGATTATTTTTACCTGTTAAGTATTTTAAAATATTATTTTGGAATATATTTGAGTCAAACCAAATGATTTTCTAAATTATCTGTATCTTTTAAACCGTAACTTTGATTTTAACATATTATATATATGAAATTTTATTAGAAAAATGTGTGGAATCTAAATATGATGTTAATTTTACCTGTTAAATATTTTTAAAATATTGTTACGGAAGAAAACTTATAATTTATAGTGCAAGATCCGTTTTTTCATACCGGCGGCGATCCAGATTGCAAATAAACACCCCACTATAAGCATATAGGGAAAGGAAAACATCGATAACTACACATGCATACCTCTGAAAAATGTCGCAGAGAAAAACAACAAATTTCTCATCACGAGAGTGAGTGAGTGAGAGAGAGAGAGAGAGAGGAGAGAGAGGGAGAGAGAGACGTCTTAGGATTAACCATATTGAACGCACGTTTTTTGTTGTTTTGTGTGAACACCGAGGCCATCGCCGGCGAGGGTGAGAAGAAGGATAAGCGGCAACACAAATATGATGCCTCGCAAAAATAAAGGAGATGGACCTATTGTGGTCTTGAGTGATGGTTGTTGAGTTAAGAGCATGTGTTATGTTTTCTCTCCCGTTGCAACGCACGAGCTCTTTTGCTAGTAAAGGTAAACTTACATAAATATCTCATGGTATATTGCTTTAGGCCATGATAAGTACCAATGTGATGCTACAACACGGTGGAGGTGGGTGACGACACAGTGCCGATTGAGCTTGTGGGAGGGGGGTGGGGGGGAGAGGCCAAAGATGGCGATCATATTGATTGATTCATGGGTGTTGTTGAATAATATCCAAGGTCGAACAAGCCTTGAAGAAGTGAAGCTAATCGAGATAGTGGTTACTTACCCGTTCGTGAAGAGCCATGGCTGGGCACAGTCGTCAAAGTTTTTTGGAACGAGCAATGATAGCTCAAACTTCTGGCTTGCTTTTCGAGAAATTGTGTAGAGTTCCAAGGTCATTAATGGACATAGGAAAGATCCATTATTTCCTGTTGATTTTTCATTCTTTTCTTATAAGACTTTGTCAAAACTGTTCGTGGTTTCTCTCGTGGAAATCGACAGGAGCGCCTTTTAATTTGCTCTACAAGAAAATAATATTGTGTGCACGGTTACCTTGCACGAATACCAGTTGAGTCTGAATGCCTAGTTTTTCATTTCATCCGACCCATTCTATGGCAAAACACGGACAGATATTGAACCGCCTTCAAAACCGTTTCAACACCAGTGGTTGCATGCCTAGGTTTCCGTTTGATGCTACCAGACTGGTTTTGTTTGTTCCCTCAAATCTAGCGAGGTATCCGCCAAACCCAAATTTGTTTAATGAGGTCTTCTCCAGCGCGTAGCATCGATCACAGCACGGCTTTGTAGATGTAAACACGCAGGTTTGACGTATGACTTCGCTTAGATTCGTCGTGGCCCAGGTCAGTATTTCTTAATCCCACTGGCACGCTGCAGTTAAGTAATCGCATGCCTTATTTAGTAGATTAATCATGCATCCACTGGTACATCTTAATTACCACGCGGCTTAATTACACGCTTGCGAGAGTGGGCATGGATGCCACATGTGGCATGTGCTAGTGGGACGATATTATATGTTGGCAGACACGTAGATATGGATGGACGCGCACAGAGCCAGACTGATCGATCGGCAGTATATATTACCACCATCGTATACACAGATAGCAAGAACACAAACGAGCAGCTAGCTCTGCCTAACTTGTTCATTGATCCTATCTGAGCTTGGCTAATCTCTTCGATTCCACCTGTTTTCACTCCCCTCCCTCGACCCCACAAATTACTAATGGCGCGGTCGTCTTCTCCTCTCGTCAACAAGGCTTCGCCCACCGAGCAGCGCCGCCTGCTCCGTGCTCGTCGTTCTTCAAAGCGCGTCACCGCTTTGAGCCCGGAAGCGCTCCTTGATGCCACCCTCCCAGTGTTGCAGCAGGATGACGCCGGTGTCGTCGCTGCCGCCACGGCTCCGAAGCGAGATGCTACTATCTCAGACGAGACGCTGGCGGTTCACGCCGGGGAGAAGATGGGGAAGAACGGCGCCATGGACACAGACTCGATCGCGACACCTATCGTGAGCGGCACGACACACTGGTTCAAGAGCTCGGACGACCTCATCGCGTTCAGGGAAGGCCGGCGCCACAGCTTCGAGTACGGCCGCTATGGCAACCCCACTGTGAAGGTCCTGGAGGACAAGATCAGCGCGCTGGAGAGGGCCGAGTCGACGCTTGTCACGTCCTCAGGCATGAACGCCATCGTCGCCACACTGCTCGCCCTCGTACCGCCCGGCGCCGGCCACGTGGTGACCACGACCGAGTGCTACAGCGAGGCACGCACCTTCATCCGCGACAAGCTCTCCAAGATGGGCATCAAGGTGACATTCGTCGAGCTGAACGACATGGAGACACTCAAGGCCGTTCTTGACCAGAGCGACGTACGTTAATTTAGCAACTTGTAATTTGCTCAATTTATCAACAAGTTATGTCGGCTGTTTCTGATCGAGATGATTGGCTTTGATGCAGGTGACACTCTTCTATACCGACTGTCCGACGAACCCCCATCTCAAGTGCATCGACATTAAGCTCGTCGCCGATCTGTGCCACCGGAGAGGGGCTCTGGTGTGCATTGACAGCACACTCGCCTCGCCCATCAACCAGAAGCCACTCACCCTCGGGGCTGACATCGTCGTGCACTCCGCCACAAAGTACATCGCAGGACATCATGACGTGAGTAAACATCTTTGCTCTCAGATAATTGCACCACCATTTTGCTACTTTATTTCCAAGATCTCATCGTGCCATTCCATTTCAGGTCATCGCAGGATGCATCAGTGGCTCTGAGGCGCTCATCTCCAGAATACGCGCGTGGCATCACGACCTTGGTGGCGCCATTAGTCCGGTATGTAGTATCTATCATGTAGTACATGTTAATTAACACTCATTATTATTCAAGGAAAACTAGATGTTAACATTTGAGTTAATTGAAACTAACCACTTACACTGCAACCTAATTACTACAGGACGCAGCCTACATGACCATACGTGGCCTCAAGACAATGGCACTACGCGTGGAGACACAAAACCAAACTTCATTGCGCATGGCGCGCCTGCTCGAGAACCATCCCAAGATCGAGCGAGTGTACTACCCTGGGCTCCTAAGCAGCCCGTGGCACGACATTGCCAATAGCCAGATGACTGGTTTCGGTGGAGTCATCAGCTTCGAGGTAGCCTCGGACCTGCATGGCGTCATGAGGTTTGTCGATGCCCTGGAGATACCCTTCATCGCGACGTCCCTCGGTGGGTGCGAGAGCCTCGTGCAGCAGCCGGCAGTCATGTCCTTCTGGTACGTCACTTTTTTGGATCAATTTACATTTGCAACTTAATACAAACTTACAAGAAGATGCATGCAACATGTATGGTGGAATTTTTTTTGACTTATATTGCATGAATTTTTGTTTTCATCAGGGGTCAGAGTGATGACGAAAAGGCCAAGAATGGGATCAAGGACAACTTGGTGCGGTTCAGCTTCGGGATTGAGAAGTTTGAGGATCTTAGGGATGACATTATCCAAGCCTTGGAGAAGATTTAGGACACTTCCTGAGCAGCAATAGTGTAACAAGGATTTTGACCAAATTAGCGACGTAGAAACCCTTCTGTACATCTGATAGGTAGTCAATTTGCCCTAAACTTCAACGGAGATGTAATTGGTAGGATTCTTTTATTTCTTGAAGGAAGAAGCTCAAATTTGCTTCAGGACCAGAACCATATGTACCTGGAAGGAGATGAAATATAGAAGACACGTTACATTCTATATCACTAGTACAGTCATGGCATAACTAACATACGAGTCAAAAACCTAGTTCCCCACAGTTTTCCTAACTGCTTGTGCATATTGGTCAGTTAGCTCAAGTCAGCACAAGACGATAGGAAAACCATCAGTGAAGAGGACCATCACAGGAAGATCACCGAAGAGGCCCATCAAAGGAAGTTCTACATATATAAGCCACCCGCGGGTGGTGATGTGTTTATCATAGATGATTTTACATATTTTCATAGGGATACATGCTACACTACTGTAAATTAAAAAATCGTGCCTAAGCCTATAATTGTTTCACTAACAGATATGTACCTGCTTTGGTATTGGATTAAGCCTAGTCATAAGGATAGAGCTCTGAGGTGGATTTCTTTTCTTCCTCCTTAGTTGGATCATCTTTATTTGCGTATAGCCTTTCATTTGTAATCTTGTAATATATTTTTCTTAATAAAGGGAGAAGGTGTATGGGGCTTTTCCCTTACGGTATATATAGTAAAAAAAATACCTCTAGTTAATTAGTCAAAAACTTGTCGGTTTGAAATAATGTGGCTTTTCAAACGAGTAAAATGAAAAATATAGTTATCCTAGTAAAATGTTTGCCTTAAGAAGGTATTGACAAAAGCACTAAGCAACAGTCAATATGATGACATCACATGTGGCAATTAATCACAATAACATTATATTTTTCTTAACTTAGGCCATCATAGCTACTATTATTAATTTCATAGAATAGTTATCAGCAACAGTTCTTTGTAGAATAAAGCAATTGCTCTGGTGTATAACTGATACAAGACTTTTATGTGTGGCTAACAAAAATCATTTAGGCTGGATTATTGAAGATTCAATCATAACCACACAATCAGGGTATATAATGATCCAGCATATAAATAATTTGAGGATTATTAACTTTTATGTGCATTAACTTCTTGTTGTTATTTCTATTATTGTGAGGATTATTATTGTTGTTGTTGTTTTTGTTGTTGCGAGGATCATCATCATCATCATCATCATCATCATCATCATCATCATTATTTTGCAATGAAATTAATAGATAATCACGTGAGCCTGCTCATTCACTACTAGGGAAAAGCCTATACACAGAATCTTACCAGCAGCGAGCTTTAAAATCAGGCGCTGCTGCTAAGTAGCAGAAGCGCGGGTTTTTAAACCTCGCTACTACTAAGTTGATAGCAGTAGCGCTGGTTTTTAACCCTCGCTACTACTAAGCGGTCTCTACCGTACCCCCGGGACATGCCATAGTAGTAGCGCGGATTTTTAACCCTCGCTACTACTAAGTTGATAGCAGTAGCGCTGGTTTTTACCCCTCGCTACTACTAAGCGGTCTCTACCGTGTCCCTGGGCCATGCCATAGTAGTAGCGAGGGTTATAAACCCGCGCTACTACTAAGTTTTTACCCCTCGCTACTACTAAGAGGTCTCAACCGTGCCCCTCCGGGACATGCCATAGTAGTAGCGAGGGGTAAAATCCCTCGCTACTACTAAAGGTCCCATTTTGAAACTC
>NW_021225244.1:0-1112 GCF_002162155.2 Triticum dicoccoides
CCCCTATATCTAACAAAGAAAAGCAATCAACCCCTCCCCTGTGGAGCAGCGCGAGCTCGGCCGACACGGCGACGCCCTGACCCTGCTGACCATCGGGATGCCGTGGCAGGGAGCGTGAGCCCCGGCAGGGCGGACATGGAGACGAGGAGGAGGTGGAGCAGGCAGGAGATGGACATGAGCGAGCAGTCGAGCGCGGCGTGCGCGCCCCCGAGCGTGTCGCGGTGGCGGACGGTGACCGCGAGCAGGTTGGCGCGCCTGCGGCACAGCCCCACGGCCTCCTGCTCGGCGTGCCCGCGGCACAGCGCCTTGGCCTCCTGCTCGGCGCGCCCGGGTCGCACTTTGAAGCTCCGGCAAGCTATGGACCACACGGCCGCGCCCTCCTATACGACCCCGACTCGTCTGGGAGCCACACTGCTCAGCGACCAGCTGGGGCAGCGCTGGGACGGCGGTGCGCCTCCTTCTCTGTAGCACGCGGGGCGACGCCCTTGGACAGCTCGACGCAGCCGGGGCAACGCTGGGACGGCAGCCGGAAGTTCTCCGGCGGCAATGGCAGCCGTGGACTACAAATATGACTCCTTGTCCAGCGCCGCGGTGAGCTCCCAGATGGCGTGCACGCCCTCGATGGACTCCACCATCGACAATGCGCGGGAGGAGGGAGGGCGCCTCGCTCGTTGTCTTCTGCACGAGGCCGTCGTGGAGGCGCTCAAGGCCGCCACAGGAGGCGCCCTGCGGGCAGCAAACGGAGGCGGCCATGGGCCGCAGGCTTGCGCTCCGAGCGCCGTTGTCCTCGCTTCTTGACGGGAACGGGACGGCGGCGAGCGAAGGTGGCCGGAGGTGGGGGTGTAGGCAAGCTAGGCGGCGCGCTGGAGCTCCATCCATCCATGGCGGCTTCCTGCAGAGAACAAGAGAGAAGAAAGGAGAAGAAGTGGAGGCAGGGGACGGCGGCGCGAGGGGCCTGCTGGTTGCGGGCATCAGCTTGCCGGAGGCGCCGAGCAGACGAGGCCTCAAGGCGGCGGCGGCCGCTGCCGTTCCTCGCCTGCAGCTCCGCCCAACTGCCGCCGTCCTGCTTCTTCCCGACGAGAGGAAGGAGATGTCCTCCGTGGGGGGGGGGG
>NW_021225245.1:0-2583 GCF_002162155.2 Triticum dicoccoides
ATTTTCACTACGCACATCTACTTATGCGAAGTCACTCAGTTCAAAGAGACTTAAAGAAAGCCAGCGGAAAGTCCACCACGCAGATGAAACAGTTGAATGGTTACCTCCCATGATGGTCGTTTCTTGTTGGGCAGTCTTCAGATTATTCTTCGCCAGTTCGAGGTCACGTTCAACGCTGATATGCTTCTTCTTCAACTCAGTGAGACGAGCTCCAAGATCACAAGACCTCTGTAGTCGGAAATACAAACATTTCAGTTGATAGAAATAAGAGACAATGAAGGAAAATATTTACTCTAAGACTACTGCCGAATCAAATATTCAACAGTAGTCTCGGCGACTACACCCAGTGGGTGCACTTAGCGTGCCCCCACTGGATCAGATCAATACTCAGCATGAGTTCAAAAAAAAGACAGAGAGATATATTATCAGACCTCAGTCGACTGCCAGCAGCCGACCGTGGTCTCGGGGACTACACCCAGTGGGTGCACTCGACGTGTCCCCACTGATTCGGAAAGTGCAAAATTGAAGATCTCCTGAGTTCTAAATGAAGGAACACCCAGTAGGTGATTAGATATAAAGTAACACTCAAAGGTTCGGTCGGAATTCTACTGACCTGGACATTGGTCTGAAGGGCAGTGCTGGCATTGTAGGCTATCTGACTAGCTTCATGCATCACTTTCACCTGCTCCATGACAAGATTCTCCTGGCGAAGAGCTTCCCTAGCGGCACTCGGCGAGTCGTCCGGAGTTTGATATGCAGCAAAGAGGGATGGTTCCAGAGGGGTCGAAGCAGTTGCCGGGTCAGATGAGTGGAGTTGCACCGGTGCAGCGGGCGTCTGTGCAGTCGACCCCGACGGACGATCAGTCGTCAACGGGTTAGCAAACATGACGTTAGTCCGAACTATCGCCTCAGGCGTCGGTGTCGACTCAGGGATTTGGACTTCAAGTCTCCTCCTGCTCGAACCTACACTCTTCTTCCTCCTCTCCTGTAGAGGCACTTCTTCTTCTTTGTTGTCAGGAAGCACAAGGATGTCTTGCGGAGCTACATAAGAAGAGAAGTATCAAATATTTAGTCAATCGACCACCCACTCGGTTAAACAGAACTAGGTTGATGAACTTACCAGCTCGTGAGGTGGCTTCTTCGTCTCTTGGCGCCTTGTCAACGTCCATGTCAGTGGCAGCGGAGGTGGGGCTAGAAGGACACAAGAGTTGGTCGGTCAGATCAAGAAAACCTTCAGTCGACTTACATAAACACAAACAAGATACCCACCCTGAGGCAACGGGGACGTCCATCTTGATTCACGACAATGTCTTCCGGGTCTTGGAGGGGACGACTTTAGGCCGCTTGGCCACCTTCTCCGTCGGCTCCGGAGTCGATGTCCGAGTGCGCTTCTGAGTACCGACACTCGGACCAATGCCTTTCCCGCGCCCGCCGACCGGATCATGCTGCTGTTTCGATTGACACTCGGAGCGTGGCGGCGAGTCGACTTCCTCCTCCTCGTCCGATTCCTCGCTCTCCACCTCCTCGTCGCTTCCCTGAGAATCCCACTCGGCACTATCCTCCATGCTGTCCTCCCCCTCCTGGGCCTGTTCCAAAGCCTGTTCACCGTTGGGCATCGAGTGCATCTCAGTGAACACCTGCAGAATAAATTGGTCGAACAAGAGTCAGTCAATACCAAGTGCAGTCGGAGCATGAATGAGAAGCAGCCGGAACGAAAAGCGTACCTTGTCGGGTGGATTTACGGTGCTAAAGGGAACGACTCACCTAGATCCTCTGGGATTGTCCTGATTGCCTGTGATGCTCCTCAGCCACGAGGCTACTGTTTCAGACGGCACTTCTTCAGGATGGGTCCGGGCGGTGTCATCCGGCCCAGAATACACCCACATTGGGTGATCGCGGGCCTGAAGAGGCTGGATGCGTCGACTGAGGAACACCTCCAACATATCCAGACCCGTAACGCCATCATTGATAAGCTGAACCACCCTATCCACCAACAACCTCGTCTCCATGATCTCGCCAGCAGTCACTTTCAATGGAGCAGGAGTCTGGACTCGGTCAAACGAGAACTGGGGGAGACCGGTCGACTGACCTCGAGTCGCGGCATCTTGGCAATAGAACCAAGTCGACTGCCAGCCTCTAACAGAGTCAGGAAGGGTCATGGTAGGAAAGGCACTCCCTTTTCTATTTTGGATACCTAAACCCCCACACATCTAGATGACATGGGTTTTCGAGTCACTCGACTTCGCCTTTTTTACCGATTGAGAACGAATAGTGAAGATGTATTTGAAAAGACCCCAGTGCGGTCGACACCCCAAGAAGTTCTCGCACATCGATACGAAAGCGGCTAAATGCGTGATATTGTTGGGGGAGAAATGGTGGAGTTGAGCACCGAAAAAGTTCAGAAACCCCCTAAAGAAAGGACGCGGAGGAAGCGAAAAGCCACAGTCGACGTGGGTGGCGAGCAGAATGCACTCACCCGACCGAGGTTGAGGGCTCATCTCCCCCTCCGGCAGCCTCGCCGCTCCCTTGGCGATCAACCCCGACTCCATCAGCTCGTCCAGGTCCGCCTACCGAATCGAAGAC
>NW_021225246.1:0-431 GCF_002162155.2 Triticum dicoccoides
AATTTGTTGTAGGCGTAGATGTTGTCAACTTTCTTGACGCTACTAGTCTTATTTTGCTTCAGCGGTATTGTGGGATGAAGCGGCGCGGACCAACCTTACACGTACGCTTACGTGAGACCGGTTCCACCGACTGACATGCACCAGTTGCATAAGGTGGCTGGCGGGTGTCTGTCTCTCCCACTTTAGTTGGAGCGGATTCAATGAAAAGGGTCCTTATGAAGGGTAAATAGAAGTTGACAAATCACGTTGTGGCTTTCACGTAGGTAAGAAAACGTTCTTGCTAGAACCCTATTGCAGCCACGTAAAAAACTTGCAACAACAATTAGAGGACGTCTAACTTGTTTTTGCAGCAAGTGTTTTGTGATGTGATATGGCCAAAATTGTGATGAATGATGAATGATATATATGTGATGTATGAGATGTTCATGCTA
>NW_021225247.1:0-8860 GCF_002162155.2 Triticum dicoccoides
TATTGTTCTCAGAGACTGGCATTGCCTAGGCATATGTCTTCCCAGAAATGAATTTTTGAACTGTCCTTTATCGCCAAAGACCCAAAAGGAAAGAGAAAGAGACACGCACATGGAGAGAGTACTAGAGAGATCCCAAGTCCAATTAGTACATAATCCAAACAAGTCTTTAGTTACCATTCAAGCAAGCATGCAACCAATTCAAGGCCTCCCAGCTTGCACAATCAAGAAAGGGCCCACACGGACCACCGGGCTGGCTAAGCCCTTAAATAATTCACCATGTGGAGAGAGATTTGAAATGGGAAACATCAACACCACCAGCACCAGCACCAGCACCAATGGATGCTCAAGGAAGGATCGTCGGCCCCGTACCGTTCAAGGACGTCATCCAGAAAGAGGAGGATGAACACCCGCCGGAAGAGTACGCGGACATCATCTCCACCTTGCCGGGCATCACCACCGGCTTTGGGCAGTTGCTGTGCTACCAGGGTGTCTGGCTGCGCCCGTGGATGGTCCCTGGGGTGATCTCTGTCCAGCAGTGTCTCGTGTCGCGCCCCGACGACGTGCTCCTAGCGAGCCCGCCCAAGTGCGGCACCACCTGGCTCAAGGCTCTGTCCTTGGCCACCATGGCACGGGCCACCTACTCGCCGACCAGCGCCGATCACCCACTCCTCCGCCTCAACCCGCACGACTGCGTCCCCCACCTTGAGGCCCTCTTCGGTGCCGGCCAGGAAGCCAAGCTGGAGGCGCTGCCGTCCCGTAGGCTGATGCACACGCACATGCACCACTCCCTGCTGCCACCCTCCTTGGCCGACTGCAAAATCGTCTACATCTGCAGGTAGCTAGCACGTACAACTTTTGCTTGTAAAATAGTAGTAAATTTTGCGGCCTGATGGATGCAGGGAGCCCAAGGATATGCTGGTTTCCATGTGGCACTTCATCATGGCCGCAGGAGGCGACGCCTTCCCCTTCTCCGACCTCTTCGAGTTTGCATGCGAGGGTAAAAACCCCCACGGCCCCATTTGGGATCACGTTCTCGGCTACTCGCGCGCCAGCAAAGCAAGTCCGGACAGGGTCCTCTTCCTAAGGTACGAGGAGATGCTGCTTGACCCTGTCAGCAGTGTCCGGGAGCTCGCCTTGTTCCTCGGTGTGCCCTTCACGGCGGCGGAGGAGGCGGCGGGCTCGCCCATGGACATTTGCAACCTGTGCAGCATCGACACGATGAAAAACCTGGAGGCGAACAACACTGGAGTGGCTGGGCAGTTCGTGGAGGTCCCGCATCAATCCTTCTTCAGGAAAGGGGGCGTGGGGGACTGGGCCAACCATATGACGCCGGAGATGGTCCGCCGCATCGACGCCATCGTCGAGGACAAGCTCCGAGGATCGGGACTCAGCTTCACGCGCTGACAACAAGACGCGCACGATGGATGGACGCACGCCTAACTCAAGCTAGCTAGTATCTGTTTCTACTCCATCCACTTTAATTATCCTTTATCCCATTCTTGTTATTGTATCTTTAATTGTGTCTTTTGCTAATCTGAGTGTCAGGTCAGCCAATTCATGGACTCTTTAGTTATTCTTCTCCATTTCAGTAACCTGCTATCATTTACCTTCCGCCTACGCGCGGCGCGACCTACTAAATTCTACTGTTACTTGAATCTTGTGTTTGATTTCACCGATTAATAAAACTGGGGGCGCGCCCTGTTTATCTAAAATACTGGTACAGTACCACACTGAAGTGACTAAGATGTTTACAACCATTAAAAAATTGTCATTAAAAATTATTTCGTTGAGCCGTGACTTAAAACGGAGCGGCGGCAGCTTGATTCACCCTGTAAATTATTCACCTCATCTTCATGCATTGACCACAAGATGCGGATGATGGATGCACGCCTGCCTCTAGCTAGTATATATTTCTACTCCGGCCATTTTAATTTTCCCTTATCCCATTCGGGTTAGTACTTTACGTTTTGCATATCACATAATTCAACAAAAGTATTAAGATGAGATATAGCTTTTTCATTAGGATTTCTAGGAAAATTTTCTTCAATAACAAGGATTAACAATGCACATTTTATACCATACGACTCCGCACTACTGAGGGGGTGGGGGGGAGCAATTGGTGTACTAATAAAATTATTATTATTAATATTCAAGAAATCGCACAACTTGATGAAACATCGTTGTGGTTTTGTGCGTAGGTAAGAACGGTTCTTGCTAGAAGCCTGTAGCAGCCACGTAAAACTTGCAACAACAAAGTAGAGGACGTCTGACTTGTTCTTGCAGGGCATGCATGTGATATACGTTGTTGTATGAGATGAACATGTTTTGTAAAAGTTATCTGCAACCGACAGGAGTTGCAACTAGTTTCTGGTGTTTGTAGGTTGTGCTAGTAGTCTACCAAGTGGCACCCAATACAGGTGGGCTTGGGACAGACTAGGCACCGTGGCCCGGTGTACCAAGTGGCACCCGGATGGTGGACCTGGGAACCCAGCACACATCGTTTGGGGTCGTACTGGAAACCTCGGCCGGACTTCCTTGCGGGTCGGACTTAAATAGGCGATAAACCTGGACTAGAGACTCGTGTGGTTCGTTAGTTCGTGGCCGACACCCTCGTCAGGCTTCCGTTTGAAGGTTGCCGAGATACATGAAGTGTATATATATGATGGTAAGTGGTGAGAGAGTGTGTGTGAGGAAGTACACCCCTGCAGGGTTAATGATCTATTCGAATAGCCGCGCCCGCGGATATAGACTACTTGGAAGCTTACATTGTAAATAGACAAGTTGAAATGGATACTCTAAAATGCGCAAGATAAGCGTGAGTGCTATGGATGGCCTTATCGTAGGAGGGCGGGAGTGGATCCATAGTGATGTATTGATATGGTGAATATGTGGACTCCTGTGCGCTTTGTCACCCAAAGGAGTTACTCCTAGTCGTAGTTCAGAATAGCCACGGAGTCAAAGCTGGCTTGCTGCAGTTAATCCCCACAGCCCCCTTTATTGATACTGATGCATATGTAGTTAGTTCTGATGTAAGTCTTACTGAGTACCTTTATACTCACGGTTGCTTAATTTATATTTTTGCAGACGAGACTTCAGTCTCGCTAGTGTTTTTTGTGATGTGTTCGACGTTGACCTATTAGTTTGGGAATCCCAGACAAAGGTCTGGGTCCTATGGAGGGTCTTGTAGATAGACAGACTTTCTAGCCTTCTTTCTTTTCAGCTGTCTGTACTCAGACATGTTTATGCTTTCGTTGCTTGTATGACTTTGGATGTTGGGTCATGAGACCCATGTTTGTAATATCATGCTATTTATGGCTCTTCGGAGCCTCTTAAATGAATACTTGAGTCGTAGAGTTATGTTGTGATGACATGTTGTATCTACACATATCGTGCATATTGTGTGTATGTTTGAAGTACATTGCTTTGTGTGGAATTCGACACCTAGTTATCTGCTTTGGTAGCCCTCCTTACGGGGAATCCACTGAGCCATGGTAGATCGATACTGCCCTGGAACACATGGATTGATCGGCATGTATCCTTCTTTGCTTTTGTGTCTGTCCCTATGGGGAAATGTCACACGGTGTTTTACTGGAGTCCTTGTAGCTTGCTACGACTCGGTTGCACACGCCGATGATCGACACGTGCATTGCTGGGTTACATATGCCTGTCCCTGTACATTTGTGCCAACTTGGTCTATGACTAGTCATGTTGACCCGGGTTCTCTGCCATATGGATGCTAGCATCACAATCATATACGTGAGCCAAAAGACGCAAACGGTCCTGACCAAGGTAAAGGCGGCAGCCGTGGGTTACCGTGTGTGAGCCCGTAAAGTGATATGATGTGTCTTATGCTAGATCGGTGTGACTTAGGATCGGGGTCTCGACACGTTGACTTGGCTGGTGCTTGACCTCGGGGTCGGTGTGTATGTCGGAGCCGCGGCTCTAGAGATCTCTGGCATGAGGTTGTTGTGTTTGATCGTTAGGGTGATAGAGCCGTTGACTTGGCCGGTGCTCGGCCTTGGAGTCGGTGTTGACATCTGAACGGCCGCTCCTGAAACTGGTGTTGAGTGGTAGGGGTGTCGAATCTCGTTGGCTCGGTTGTTGGACAACCTCGAGGTTGATGTGTGCACTTGTTGCAGATGTATAGGTTTTCGACCACTTTTCCTTATAATCTGGCAAGTTCTCATCTTCTTAGTGAAAAGGCAGGCTTAAATTTTACTTAAAAAATAATGTTATTTCTCTAGTCTAGACACAAAATGGATGTTGGTGTTTTTTCTTTTTGCTGATCGTACTGGAGGCGGTTGTGTCGGACACGTACTCGAGGCCATTAGTAGATACAGTCAGTACTAAATTTGAACTAAAACGACGATGAGTAATTTAGAACGGAGAGAGTACTTGTATAGTAGGAATTCAATTCTACTCAACTAATCTAGTCTACAAAATGAGCTAGCGTGGGAATCCTTAATTGATTCAGTCTTGCTAAGTCTCAGATGATGCTATATCCGTCAGATCCTACATTAAGATCCGCGCAGAATCTTTTTTTTCAGTTTTTTTTCTCTCTTGCATGTTATGTCACTTGACTGAGAACTAGACACATCCTGATTGATTATTGAGGAAGAAGTACTGCTATGGTAATCACTGAATCTCAGCACATTTTGGTATTGCCGCCTACATCTTCTTTGTTGTACAGAGAAAACTAACTTTGTCGCCCCGATACCTCTCAAGAGCGGAGCATATTAGACTATGTATTCAGCCAGTCCCTTTTCCGTGCTGTGGCTACATATTCAGCCAGTCCCTTTTCCGTTTGATGCGCACAAAGTCAGGCAATCTGGCCTCCTTTCCAAAAACTCAAGAGCAAACTCAGAGCAGAATCAATTGTGCTAGATAACTAGATAGTCTCCACATCACACACAACCTTGTTTAATAGGACGAAGTTTGTTATTGGAAACGGCACGAGTACACATTTCTGGAAGGATACTTGGCTTGGCGAGACACCCTTGGCCATGCAATACCCGTCTTTGTACCGCATTGTTCAACGACGTGAGGTGTTCGTCGCAACGGTCTTTCAATCTACCCCCCTTAATATTCAGTTCCGACGAACGCTAGCGGGCAATCGTTGGGAAGATTGGCTCCGTCTAGTTATGAGACTGATGGATGTCCAGCTTTCACAACAACCCGATGAATTACGCTGGAAATTGACTAAGTCTGGAGTATTCACGGTTAAATCAATGTATATTGATGTTATTAATTCGACCTCCATTCCTACGTCCAAGCATGTTTGGGATGTCAAAGTGCCTTTCAAAATAAAAGTGTTTATGTGGTTTGTCCATAAACAAGTTATTTTAACTAAGGACAACTTGATAAAGCGTAATTGGACAGGACCTACTAGGTGTAGTTTCTGCGATCGGGATGAGACTATCAAACACCTCTTTTTTGATTGCCCGTTGGCCAAGTTGCTTTGGCAGACGGTCCACATTGCTTTTAATATCAATCCACCGAATTCTGTTAATGCGTTATTTGGAACATGGCTTAATGGGATTGAGCCTGATTTAGCGAGACATATTCGGGTTGGAGTTTGTGCTTTGTTGTGGACTATCTGGACTTGCAGAAATGATTTGGTTTTTAACAGAATATCATGTATACAATTTTTGCAGGTCTTATTCCGAGCTATGCCATTGATCCGTTCGTGGTCGCTACTCACCCAGACGGAGGCCAGGGAGCATTTGGTTACTGGGTCTTTCCGATGGGAGATGGTAGCTCGGGATATCTTCAACCGGTTTGGATGGCGGTCATGTAATAGGATAGGCATTTAGTATCCCTATCTAGTTTTAGCCGGCCGGTTGTGGCGTCTTTCTTTGGCTAGTTGGTGTTTCTAGCCCTTTTTGGCTCTGTGTGAGCTTTCTGTGTTTTTTATTATTACTCTTGGAGACCTTTGGAACCATGTTGGCACTACTTAATTTGGTTAATAAGATGGCCGTATGCATCGTTCTGATGCTAGGCCGGGGAATCACCCCTTTTCCAAAAAAACATCACACACAACCTTTCTTCATTGCAAAAGGTAGCAGTACCAAAAACAAGTAACTGAATTTAAGTTTCATAGTAACAAACACAAGTTAGAGATACAACTGACATCATCGAGGAGTAACAAGTCTTAACTTGATGAGGACTGCCCATGCTCAAAAAATAGATGTCCTTGATGGCTGGGCTCCATGATTTCAGACTATTTTTTCCTTACTTGAAACCTCAGGTTGCTGTTCTTCTTCCGGTTGACGAAACAGTACACGCAGGTAACCGAGAATATCACTATCGCTTGAACCTGATGAGGACTGCCCCTGCTCAGTAATTTCATATTCTTTTCCCTTGATTGAAACCTCAGGTTTCTGTCTTTGTTCCATTGGATGAAACAGTTTACGTGCTTCTTGCACGAGGGTACTGAGAGTATCAGCATCATCGCCTCCAGATAAATGCTCAAAGGCGTCAACATGGCTCATGTCTCTGCAAGCTTTGTCCAGTGAGTTCATCAATCTACCAAGGTCTTGGTCAGAGTAGAAATGCTTGTGTCTTATCATGGATTTGGCCATCTTAGCAGTATATTTCACGATTCTGAGGCAGTCCACCACCGTGGAGTCGCTGTTCCTTTCTACCAATTCAATGAGCCTCTCCGGTAAGTTAAACTGAGGATCTTTCAAGCGAACTGCGTCAAGCAGAGGAGATAAATCATCTTCTTTATCGATCATTTTGTGGTATGCCGTGAAGCATAGAGACAGCAAGGCTGCTTGCAGTTCCTTATCCTCGGGTTGCACACCATTTTGGGCATTATCTAATGATGAAACAACACTAGTGTTTTGCCTTTCTACATCAGCATCCAGTGAGACATTTCTTGCTCTCTGCCGCTGTGCAGGAAGCATTTTCAAGAGCAACTGCAATGTCAAAGAAATTGTATTTAGTTAGATTACCTAGAGTAACAATTAATTCATGACATGGTAAAATATATGAATACGTGAAGAAAGTAGAAAATTTATTGTTAGTCGAGAATGATTACCCCTGGCATGTAATCGGTTATGCGTCTCTTCAGATTCTCAAATAGCTCATTTTCCACCGCGTGGAGCGGTAATTCTTGGCTTACGATGTAGTGACTACATAGACCCTCCAGGATCCCTGCTGCACATATTCTGAATTTATTCCTTTCCTCAAAATATAATGCTCCGATAATCCTCTGAGCAGAATCGCCATTTTGTTCTAGGATGATCTTTCCTTCTAAGATGGTCTTTGCGTTGCTTTTGCTCTCTTTGGAGAGCATGAGAAGCTTTTCACCAGCCAATCCTGTGATGTAATCATCCTTCCTGTAACCAAGAAAGATGCCTAGTAGCTGCACGACGATATTTTCTTGGCCTTGTATTTTTGTGATGAGAAGAACCTTCATGGCTAGTATAAGCCGTTCTTTATGACACTTATCACAGACGAGAATGGTCAGCATGGCGCTGATTGCTTCCTTGTTCACTATGATTTGGCTGCACAGCTTTTCGCCACTCTTTCCTGTAGCAGTATTGAGCCAGGTGCACGTCAGTCGCAGTGATGCATCTACAACATCGGACCATTCACCATGATTAACACGGTGCAGTAGGTCGCGGCTTAGAGGCCTCATGATCATGCAAACTAGACCATTTATGTGGCTCATGACTCTGCAGTTGTCCTCGTCGGTGGCGAGCTTCTCAATAATAAACAAGCCTTGCAGCATGAGCTGCTTGTATTCATCCACCTCATGCAGAGAGGCATCCAGCAGGGAAGATATGCATCTGATCCCTCCAGGGAACTGTTTCAAACGGATATGCACACAATCCTTGCAGCTTTTTTCCGCATCTCTGCGTTGCATGGGCTCCTGGAATCGAGCGCCTTGAGCAGTTTCTGGAATATCTTCCCAGAGGACGACGAACCAATCAGCCGTTCTTTCACCATCGGCATGCGCGTGCCTTTTTGCTCCTCCTGTCTCGGGGTGTGTATGTTGACATTGACATACCCGGTCCATATGGTAACACTTGTGCTGGGAAGGTCCTCGGGTGACTGAGGAGAGTCATCATATGTGATGAGTGTGTCCAGGATCCTTGTCCCCGAAAGGAGGTCATCCGGTGAATGGGACTCCATCAGCTGTAGTGCATATGTGATGAGGTTCCTTCCTCTAGCAAATGAACTGTCCTTGTCGCATCCAATCCTTAACTCGTCAAGGTAGCCCAAAACAGGCGAGTAATCCTCAAATCTGTATTCTTCGGCCACTTGGTTCGTTATCCTTCTCCCTGCACGACCCAGAATTATTCTATAAAACAAGATGGTACCTTGGAACACGCCTAGGATGTATAGCACAAAAAGGGCCGGATTCTTGTTTGCTCCGTCTCCATCGGAGCTGCCATAATCACGCTCTTTTAGACGCCACACGCAACCGGCAGAAGTGATGTACAATCCAAACCCATAGATAGCTGCTAGCAGGCACAATATATTGGCGAACGCAATTCCTTGAGCGATCTCTAGGACAGCACCAAGCACATTTCGTACCATAAGAGGCCATCTGCCAACTGGCGCTGGTAGGCATGGCATACAGGCCCTCTCGTCTCTCCTTACTTGTCCACCTACATATAATACATCCCATAATAACATTTAAAACTTTCACATGCTTGAAAATATTTAGACTCTTCACCAAAACAACAAAAAGCACCTTTACTTCTACTCCCTCCATTCCCTTTTGTAGTGCGCGTTAGTTTTCTAGCAAAATTCCACAATATAGTGTTACAGGTAGCAACAGAGGGAGTACTTGTCAAGTGGGTGGGTGCATCTAGCTAGCTAGATGCATCATGTTGCAAACTAGTAA
>NW_021225248.1:0-1135 GCF_002162155.2 Triticum dicoccoides
TCCGTAATACTCCCTCCGTTCCTAAATATAAGTCTTTTTAAAAATTGCAATATGGACACATACAGAGCAAAATGAGTGAAAAAATCTACACTCTAAACTATGTCTATATGCATCCGTATATTTGCTTTACTCACTGATATTCTTTCCATGAGCTCTGGCTATTAAGTATCATTCTAACTTGACAGCCATTTCATTGTCATGAAAAGGTTTCTCCTTTTGCCTTTACATGATGTCGGTTGTTGTTACTTCGTAAACTAGCAGCAAGAAAAGACCAAAAGTTTACTTGTTTAAGCAAGTTAGTTTGGTTTTACTTCTTCTTGGATGTTATCCTGTTTTTGTACCATACATGCTAGATAAAAATTTGGATTCAAATCAGATCAGTATGAACGAGAGGACTAGCTAGTTATGAGTATTGGGTTCTTGAACTCAATTGGCGTCAATCCTGGTAAGCTACTGCAGTTGTAGCTCACCTGGTTCGATGAAATATGGGCTCTATGTAAAGAGCCAACACAAGAAGACCGATGATGTTAAAGTTAGCTAACTTAGGGTGGCAAGTTTTGGTGGCCACATTCCCTAGTTATCTCATCTTTCAGAACGGATTTGTTTTACACACACATCTAATATCAGGGTGTTGTATGCTCAGTGCGGTGCTCTATCCAGAGTTTTGTTTGCTCTATCCAGAGTTGGAAGATTAGCTTGCTGGAAACTTATCCAAGCTAATCCTTTTAAGATTTAGATGTATCTCAGATTTATGAGTAACAATTTCAGTTTAGTTGTTGGATGTATAAAAATTATTTCTCTGTCAGTGTTTCATGCATAATGTACTCGCATTACTATTCAAAATAAAAATTTGAATCATGCATAATAATTGATCCTTCCCACTACCTCCTGTGCTAGTTGCCTTCAAGTGACAAATTGATGGAGCTTAAGCTGGCCTTCAACGCCACGGCTGGGCAGAGGTTGGGCAGCTGGCCTGCTGACACCAATGCCTAATCTTTTTTGGTGAGTTCCTGGTCTTCCCTTATCCTCTCCCTCTGCCATGAGATGGTATCCAGCCATCGAGCCGTGTCTGATTCTGGTGTTCGCATCGAGGCAAAGGATGGTGATGGTCTGTTGTAATAACCAGTTTTACCAT
>NW_021225249.1:0-1329 GCF_002162155.2 Triticum dicoccoides
CAGACTAAAAATAGTCCCATGGATCCAAGCATGGCCTAAGTAACTAGCTAGATGGAGATCATGAATTTAACTATTTAAGGGAAGCATACTCAGCTTCCCAAGGCAAGTAGGTAGTATCTTATTAAGACAGACGCTCGACTCGATGTAAAGGTTAATATGAGAAGTTCAGTAGGCATGTGATGGTACTGCACAACCATGTGGTGTACATATTACATAGAAAGGATGAACATGCCAGTAGTTGGCATAGATAGAAGTAATGGCCGTTATTGATGCCACAAATCATACATTTAGACATGTTAAGAAATGTTTTAGGCATATATATTCAAGCGACTTAATTTGCAGCCCGGCGCTATAGGCGCAGACAAGACTTCCGTATATTGATAATATACCTAGTGGTGAGGTTGGAACGAATTAAGCTGGGTCTTCGGCCAAGTCAAGTATAATATGAGCAACTCCAGCCTCTCTAGCCTGCCTAGCGACACTTATTGTATACATAAATAGGCAACTAGCTAGATGCAAATCATACATTTGAGGCAAGTGCACTGAACTATGCATTTGGTTAGGTCAAACAATTATATGATTAAGCCAGACACAAGACTCTGATGTAGGCATTAATATAAGAAGAAATACAGTAGGCCTGGACGCAGCCAGTTGGCATATACACATATAAACCAGATAAGCATCTTGCTAGATGCAGATCGTACATACATTAGTTAAAGGCAAGACCAAGAAACTATTTAGCCAAGTCAAGCAAAATATAGCCAGCCTCTCGATTTATGTGGTCTGGTATAATATAAGAAACTCAATAATTAGGCCCGTAGTTACAGCTGACCACATATGTGTTTTGGTATAAGAAACATACATTGGGGGAGTAAAGGGTGAGTGAGTTTGAAGCGGTGGAGATAGAGCAAGAGCCAAACACAAAGATGGGTATCTCCGGTGCTGTGGATTGGTGGGAGGAGTGAAATGTATATAACAAAAGGAAACATTTTTTGGTGACTGACTGCGTAGGATGTACTTACGACCGGAACCGATTGTGCCTATATAATCGTATTTGATGGCTCGCCCGTCGCACACGACCTCATTCTGCCGAGCGTGTGTGCCAGGAGAGCCTATCCCCGACGGTTTCTGGGTCATGTGGGAAGGACCCCTATCACCCACACTCAGTAGGTGACGGTTTAAAATGTCATCGTGGAAAGGGGTTAAAAACCGTTTGTATAGCACCTCGCTATACCAGTGCTTCCTAGTGGCGCTACGCACTAGACATACTTGCGTCGGTGTTTGCATGTTTAAAAAAACCATTGAATGAGTTGTTTTTTATTGGCATTG
>NW_021225250.1:0-2529 GCF_002162155.2 Triticum dicoccoides
TTTTCGCGTCGAAAGTTGTTCGGTGATCCGAACACAACTTCTAGTAATAGGGAGCCTGTGCACTTGGCGTAAGGGCCTGGCGTCACTCCTTTAAAGGAAGTGCGGCTGTGTCGAATTTTAGTAAGGTCTATCCCCAACTTGCGGATTGTGTTTGGATATAGCAGGTTTAAGTCACTGCCTCCGTCCATCAGGACTTGTGTAAATTGTAGTCCGTCGATTATAGGATCCAATGTCAGGGCAGTCCATCCTGCATTTTGAACGCTTCTGGAATAATCCAGGTGGTCGAAAGTGATTGGTTTTGATGTCCAATCTCTATGTTCCGCTGGGTCGGACCGTGCGAGACCCATTTTAACGGGTGCCGCACTGTTTTTCCGTATTATCACATGAAGTGAATTTACTGCTTTGACCTCTTGTGGGAAATTCTTTTGTTTTCCGGTGCTCTGCTGGTGGGGTTTATCATCTTCGCTTGACGCGTTGAGCCCCTTGTGTTCGGTGTTTAGTCGGCCGGACTGTTTGAAAACCCAACAATCTCGGTGGGTGTGGTTTGCAGGCCTTCCGGGGGTACTGTGGATTTGACATATCCGACCCAAAATCTTGTTTAAGTTGGATAGCTCATCGCTATTATCCTTAAGAGGCGGTGTTTTGTTATTTGGCCGCGAGCTTTTGAATCCGGCGTTGACCGCCGTGCTCTTTGGGCTTTTCTCTTTATTCCGGCGCTGGTCTTTTCTGCGCCGTGATTTCCCGTTTCCATCTCTGATCTCGGATGTACTTGGGTCGCTGGTGCTACATCTTGCTAGCCAGCTATCCTCTCCCGCACAAAAGCGGGTCGTGAGGCTTGTTAGCGCGGACATTGTCCTCGGCTTCTCTTGGCTGAGGTGTCTGGCGAACCATTCGTCTCGGACGTTGTGTTTAAAAGCTGCTAAGGCTTCGGCGTCTGGACAGTCCACTATTTGGTTCTTTTTAGGAAGGAACCTGTTCCAGAATTTGCGCGCTGACTCTCCGGGCTGTTGAGTTATATGACTTAGATCATCTGCATCCGGAGGGCGGACATAAGTCCCTTGAAAATTTGCTCTAAACGCGTCCTCAAGCTCTTCCCAACTTCCAACAGTGTTTTCTCGGAGGCTTTTGAGCCAATGACGGGCTGGCCCTTTGAGCTTGAGGGGTAAATATTTTATGGCGTGGAGATCATCTCCTCTAGCCATGTGTATGTGTAGTATATAATCCTCTATCCAGACTCCAGGGTCTGTTGTTCCGTCGTAAGCCTCTATGTTTATGAGTTTAAATCCTGCTGGGAATTCATGATCCAGCACCTCATTGGTGAAACATAGTGGGTGTGCGGCGCCCCTGTATTTGGGTGTGCCATTGTCTTCGAACACTTGACGTGTTATGCTGCTTCCTGGGGCCCTCTTTTTTGGCCCGTAAATGGACCTGGCTGGGCCATCTGTTTTCCCAGGGTCATGAGTCGTCTTATGTGTGGTGCCGCTTGTAGATTTGGGCCTATCATCTGGTCATCTATCCGGCCAGGCGGCCTCTTTGTTTTTTGACTGTGGGGGCTCTATGGCTTCCTCGTCCAATTCTGGCAGCAGCTTGCGCTTCGGATAGCTCTTTGATTGATGGCCATTGCCGTATTTGTCTGCGGTTTTGAGCACTTTGCTCCACCTCGCTCTGAGTATGTCTTCCGCTGTTTTGAGCTTCCGTTTTTCCTTCTTCAGGCTTCTTGCGGTGGCGACGAGTCTTCCGTGAAGGTTTTTGTGTTCTGGTAGTATGTCCGGTGTGAGGTCGTCCGGACTGTTGGTTTCGCCGGGATTGGATTGATTATCCGGTTCGTCCTGTTCGGGCGGTTGCTTGGTTGCACGTTCGTCGTCCACTGTTTTGCCCTGCTCTAACGCTGGGTCATTAGGAATGTTGTCTTTGTCGAGGCGGGTCTTAGGGCGGCGCTTGCGTCGCCGCTTTGGTTGTTTATCGGCGGGATTATCCTTTGCCGCCCCGTTGTTCCTCGTCGTCGCTTCCTTTTGGGGTATCCACCATATATACGTCGTATGACGAGGTGGTCTTCCCTTGCCCTGTAGGCGCTGGTTCTTGTTCATCTCCGGCATCGTCGTCCATACCGTCGATGTCTTCGGAGTCATAGTTTAGCATGTCGGTTAAATCGTCGACAGTGGCTACAAAGTGGGTGGTGGGTGGGCTCTGAATTTCTTCGTCGTCCGTATCCCAACCATCCTGGCCATAATCCGGCCAGGACTCTCCGGATAGCAAGAGATGCTTTAGTGAATTTAGGATGTCGCCAAAGGGCGAGTATTGGAAGATGTCCGCGGCGGTGAATTCCATAACCGGCGCCCAATCAGATTCGATTGGCAGGGGCGTGGGAGGTCCGGAGTCCGGCAGGGGGTCCGGCACCTCGGAGTCACGAACTTCGCGAGGGACAAGGTTAGTGTTCGGCTCCATCGCCGCAGAAGTTGCAGCCCCCGAGGCGGTGTCCAACCACCGGTTCTCGATCTGGGCGATCGGCTCCGGGCTAAGGGCCGGAGC
>NW_021225251.1:0-1519 GCF_002162155.2 Triticum dicoccoides
GTCCGCGTGCGGGATGCGCGTGCGACTAGTGGCGCTGGCTGGGAGGAAGTGATGCTTTTCATGTGGTCAGCGGTCGCGGCGGCAGGGTAACGCAGGAGCGGCGGGGCGCGGCGAATCGGCAGTATGCAGCAGCAAGCTGCAACAGGGGCATTCTTCAGCACAAGGAGTAGCAGGAGGAGGCGAGCGGGGCGTGACCGGGCACCGGGATTGGTCCACATGGAGCGGCTGGGCATGAGATTGGCCGCATTCGAACGCCAACGATGAGGCACATCGAGTAGTGGCACTGACGTGACCAGGGGAGGCCGGAGTTGGCCGGTGCCAAAACGTCCGACGGCGGCCGAAAGGGGAAGCTCGGAGGAAGAGGGGGCTATGCGGGGAAATCCGTGAACCTTCGGACACGGACGGCGTCTAGGCGATGCACTGAGCACATCAATGTGCTTGTCCGATCATGGCACGGTGATCTGCTAGGCTATCTACATGCACAAGATCGAGGCACGGCCAGAGAGGAAAGGAGCGGACACTTACGTAGGAGTGCACAGTGGATCTATGTTAGCTTAGTAGCACAGGGGTGGTGCAGATTTAGCGACGAGCAGCGACGAGCCGACGACAGTAGAGGAAGAAGATGGCCGATTTGCCCGCGCTCAGGCGGATCCGGTCGCTTTGCTCCTCGTAGGCGAAGTAGGTGTCGTAGAAGAAGCAGCAGGACACGCTCCTAGGCGCTGAGGAGATTGGTGGCCGCGGGATCGACGATGGCCATGGCGACGTTGTTGCGGGTGCGCTCGGGATCGAGGGAAACAGCGCGAGGGGGAAGAGTGGGGAGGCTAGGGTTTGGCCGAGGGGGAGTTGAGGGCTGGAGGAGCAATTGAGGGCGGGGGAGGCCGCGGATGGCCGCCACGCAAGGCTCGGCCGGCCATGGCAGCTCGGATGACCTCCACGCCTCTGTCCTGTGAACAGAGAAGAGAAGAGACTCCAAGTGGGCTGCGCCGCACTGTAGCTTAGCAGGCCTAAGTGCACAGTAGTCCTCCCATATTTTCCCTTTTTATTTCCTGTAATATTTTCATCACTCTTTTGCATTTAGTTAGCGCATCAAACGATTTTTTGTTGAATGTGAAAGTTAGTACATATTCCATGCACAATATTTTGGCGTCGCATAAAAAGTTTCAGAGCCTTTGGAAAATGTTTAAGCAATTTTTTTTTGAAATTAAAAAGGCCAATTAAATTGATGTTGGACCATTGTTTTAATACCCAGGGGCATTTTAATAATTCAAAATATGTTGGACAATTCATGAAAAATAGTTGGGGAATGTTTTCAACCCTACCTACATTTTTATACTACTATTTGAACATTTCATAATTTGACTTGCGTTTGAATTTTAATTTGACTTTGATTTTTTGGACAAGTGGCAAAGCATAGTATACATGATGACATGGCCACCATTAGGGGAAGATTGATGTAGCATGATTCTTGGGGTTTTAGAGCGGGGGTCTCCCTCTCCCAGCTTCCCTTCCTCCGCGGGCG
>NW_021225252.1:0-1859 GCF_002162155.2 Triticum dicoccoides
TATCCCTTTGGAACGAACTAAGTCAGGCAAGCTTTTATCCTCCAACTCTCCAAGTTGTTGTCTAGCTTAACCAACTAGCTCAGGGTATCCAACACGGATTCTTGGAGAAGGGGTGGTTTACAGGAATAAACCAACTTGATCACGAACTCAACATAGCGGTCAGGTGACAACCTGGTAATACTTCTGAGAAGATAATTGAAACATCACGAACCACCGGTATGTTACTAAGCTCGAGAACAATCTCGCTTTTGAGGCAAGACGATATGATCAATAGGGCAAGGATTTGAAATAATCCTAACTCATCAATCGAAATGTGCACCGAGAACAAGGACTAGGTAGCATGATCAACCTTAGAATGATGATTCAAAACCAACACGCTAAGAATGAAATTATTGTCCATTAACTACTAAGCAACAAGGTTGCTAGGAGTATTGATTTCACACATCACAATTCATTTGTCGGTATTCCGGTTGCATCAACACGAGGTCCGAGGAATGACTAATGATGGTGAGAAGTATCACTACGTCAAAATTCATGAGAGTTGGTGCAGTTCTCATGACAATTCTGACATAAAGGGGGTAATACTCCAAAGTAGAACAGAACCAAAAGCTGGATTGGCATTTGATCTGCGGAATACAACTATTTTGACCCAATCCTAGATATGGAAGAGGTACTGGAGTTTGTTTCTCCTAGTCATTCTGCGATAGAATGGCTTGACGGACCACAAGAGTAATAGGCATCGATAAACGAACACACGCATACTCTTGACTATCAATTGATAGACAAAGGTCAGAATGCAACTAAAGAGAACAACTCAAAGGAACATATAATTTTCTGAGTTGTGGATGCATAGATTAGTATGTCGAACCAAGTTCAACATATTTCTTCCGGATAACCCATGCGGAAAGGTAGAACTGGCAGAGCCACAATATATAATGGAGAACTCATCAAAAATAATCCTGTTGTGATATTTCAGTTCAACGAGGAACTTCTGCCATAAGTAGTTCATGGTATTTGGAAGAAGAAGATACCACGGACTTCAAGGACTATCGCAAAGGTTACTAATATCCTAAAGGCACTAGCAATTACTATCAACATGAAGTAGGTAGAGTGAATCTCGGGTTCAGAACCCAGGAGTAGAATACCTACTACTAAGTAGCATCACGGAATGCTTTCGAGGATAAAGGCCAGAATCATCACACTGGGACACCAATCATGGCTAAATTACTAGGTGATCCCCTAAGACACCTAGGGTCATAATAATATCTCCAACATATATGCCAAGGTAACGGAGTACCTCAACTCGTTGATTAGTGTGGTTAATCTGGCCCATGGGAACATTGAAACGGGAAGAAAGGATTTGCAAATGCATTAGACTACTTAGAAACCTGGGATGACTCGGACAGCATAACGGCTGTAAATGCTCAGAAAAGATTTGAGACATTCACAAAAATGGTGGCATAACCACTCAGAAGCACAATATCAAGGTTTCGAGATCAACAATTAACATACAGAAGTAGTAGGAACTGAAACGAGGCTTAAGTCCAACAATCTATAAGTCTACGGATTAGTAACACGTGATCCTGATAGAAAGAAGAGATAGCCTAGTTCTTAATCCCCGCAGGAAAGATAAGATGACTCAGATCAGAAGGCATAAGGTATAAGGAGTAAAAAGAGCCTTACGTTCCATCCCACAATCAATTCCCCTACATATAACTAAAGAATTTCTAGACTCAACTTCGACCAGTTTGGCTTGGTAATCCTACAGGCAGTCAGGCTCTGATACCAACGCTGTCAGGACCCCGACTCAATGCCACATCGATCTAGCATGTAACACCTCATATCACTTTGCGGCCTCA
>NW_021225253.1:0-3677 GCF_002162155.2 Triticum dicoccoides
GGGAGGGGTTGCTAAAAAATATAACCCTGGTAACTTATGTGGAAATAGCACGGTAAGTTGCATACCACAGGCTTGGTAACTTATGTAGCCGAGGCGTGGTAACTTTTGACCCGGAAAAAAGATTCGTCGGAACATACCAACATAGGATCTAGTTTCGAAGATCTCATCGCGACGAATCTTTTATGTGAAAACCGTTTTTGCATTGGACCAACGGTTTAAGCTACAAAACATTTTGAATTTTTGAAATAGGAGAGAATCTATGATGACATCAGCTTTTTTGTCCTCTAGTGCATGTATGTAATTAGAGAGAGGGATGGACGAAAGAGAGTTAGTCACACCCTAATCTATATCCTAATGAATGCAAGCATGTATTTACATGGGAGGAAGGAGGAGTGTGGTAGTTTTGCTATCCACCACACATGTGCCAAATATCACGGTCCTTAAATGAAATTTAAAAGTCAGATAAACTCTAATCCATAGCTCTCGCCAAATCACCAGCAGCGCCGAATCACATGCCTGATCGCAAACTAAAAGAGTCATGTATGCATAGTTTTTATATTCCCGATCACAAAAGAATATCAATCCGGCAGTCCGTGCGAAAAATCATATTTTCTGCCCTGGAGGACCAGCAGTCCAAGCTTCCGCGCTCAAGGTGCCGTCACTGTCACGTAGGCCGCCTCCTGCTCGTTTTCCACTGCCTCCATATCCTCATGCACCTCAGTTTCTTTCTGCTCATGAAGGGTTGCCAAACAGAAGGAGATCCAAAATGGCATAACATAAAGGACATCCCAGAGAAATATTTTGACCCGCGCTTGTAAGCTTGTAATCCTCTTTGCTGCCTTGTTTTTCCGTAATTATTACAGCCCGTTGCTAACGCTGCTTATGTTTGCTCAGCACTTTGTCAGTCTCAGCATAAGGCTATTTGCATGCCTCTAAAGAGGTTCAGGCCTGAGCAAGACGGTGAATGGAATGTGTAGCCAGCAGTGACACTGGCGGAGCCTGGTAGAGGCCAAAGGGGGTCGTGAGCCCCCTTCCAAACATGGAACGACACACACGTGTGTGAAGATAGCTACAAGGACAAAAGGGGAAAGAGCTGCAGCAACGAAGAAGGGACGTCGATGTAGGGCTCTTTCCAGGAGATCCTGGGCCTTCTAGTGTTGATGTAGGCTCAGGTTCTAGCTTGGCAGACATCTGGTTGTCCATGGGGAGGCTCAGATATTCATCACCCCTCCAACATCTGGTCCTCTTAGCAGCTCCTGGATGTGCGCGCAGATTGCATCCATCTTTTCCAACATACTAGTGGCAGGGGCGCGCCTCCTCTGCCGTCCTTTGCGCATCAATCCAGCTGTTGATTTTTTAATGTGTTTGTACTTTCTACAGTCCAAATGCTCAGCAATCGTTGCAAAATGAATAAATGGAGTTGAACGGCAGCAGCAGCGATTAGTCAAAGGCATAGTAGCAAAGTCTATATTAACAGATAGGTAGCAGTCTTACAATGTAGATTAGTGAGCACAGAGAGACGTCCAACAGGTGAAATGAAACTGAACTTCCAAAAGGCGGGCGATCTCCAAAAGAGAGGCACAGTTCGTCGCATGACGAGAACATGGGCATACGATGTCTCACAGGGAAACTAAACACGATAGATGGTTCAAATATATAGGTGGTAGGTGCTGCTGAAGGCGTTGCGTCTAAAGACGATGGACTGTGATGGAGAGGCGGCACCTGCCTTGCGCTTGAAATGGAAGGCACAAATGTCACCTTCCTGGATGTTTGCATGGTGACAAAACCAGCACCAGTTCGCCGTAATGGTGGCCCTCTTGTCGGTTCCAAACATGAAGCGGCTGTTACAGCTCACGGTTCCGTCTCCGAGCTTGAGTGGCAGGGTGTCATCATCTTCATGAATTTATTTATGCAGGTTATCCTCTGTGCACTCCACCTGGAAGTACTTTGAGGACAAAGAAAAGGAGTGAGGGCATGGGAAAACACAATATGATGTCGTGATGAAGAACAGACTATATGTTTGAACGTACCATCTTATGTCCTCGTTTAGCAAATGTATTGTTGATGGTGCACACATGGTACTTGATCTTTGGCTTCTTGTGCCAAAAGATTGTGAAGTGCTTATCCATTGTGGTATTCATGGAGTTTCACTTCATTGCCCCAAAACAGTGATCCTCTAGCTCGCCAAAGTACTTGACACCGCTAGGCCTGCCTGCATTTGTTTCGTGTTTTATGTTAGATGCAGTGCTAACAAAGGCGAGGGATTGTTTTGGAAAGGATTCATGTCTGTGCTTAACCCGAATGATGTAGTTGTAGGGCTCATCTTTGACCTGTCGTCCCAGTGAGATGGAAACAAACAAAGGAGAGCACAAAAGTACACATCTGAATTTACTTGGAATTGTATGAGCAGTTAATTTACTTTGAGTTATGTGAGCAGTTTAAACCCAAATAGAGAATTAGCATAAACTTTTTCCATATGGAGATATAATAAAACAAGCCTCCAATTGTACTGATGGAAGGATTGACTTCATAAATTTCTGACAGAATTTGTGCTGACAGTGAAACAATCTCCACTTGGCAGTTCCGGGTTGGAGGAGGACCGCGCCGTGCCAGGATCCACACGCCCCGCCTCGTGGGGAGCAAAGGGCCCGCTCCTGGTCGGCCCGCCAGGGGACCGCAAGCCCTCCCATGCTGGGAACAACGCGGTGGGACGCGCTGCTGGCCCACGCGGCGACTCGGGGCACCCGCCTGGCCTCCCGCCTGTGGACGCAGATCCCGACATGGATTCGCCTGGTGCAGCTGGCCCACACTGCGAATCGGGGCACCCGCCTGGCCTCCCGTCCGTGGACGCGGATCCCGGCGTGGATTCGCCTGGTGCGGCGCCAGGTGCGGATCCTGCGGCTGATCCGCCTGGCGATGCTGCAGCCGCCGATCCCGAGTCCACCTAAGGATCTTCTATGGCTGCATGCGAGTTATCAGTTTCTTGCATAAAATCATACGAATTTTCACCAAAATCTTCAATGTTCGGCTACCCTGTTTCGTGCACACTTTCAGCTGGGTCATTAGCATTAGACAAGGACATATTGTCAACAGCAAGATCCGCTCCCCCTGGAGGAAAATGAGGAGATGGCAAGAGATGAGAGGGAAGAAGAAGCAACTCTTGTCGAAGTTGTGCACCGGCATTGGAGTGAAGACTTGCGAAAGGAAAAACTTGCTCATCAAAGATAACATCACATGAAACATAGACACGACCAGAGGAGATATCAAGACACTTGTAGCCCTTATGAAGAGTGTTGTATCCTAGGAAAGCACGTTGCTTGGTCCTAAATTCAAGCTTATTCTTATTGAAAGGACGCAAGTTTGGCCAGACGGCACACTCAAAGATGCGTAGAAAGGAGTAGTTGGGCTTAGTGCCGAATAGTCGTTCTAGAGGGGTTTGGTTCTTGATAACACTACTAGGGATGCGATTTATAAGATAAACTGCAGTAAGGAACGCTTCGTCCCAAAACTTGAGTGGCATAAAAGCATGAGCAAGTAAAGAGAGGCCAACTTCTATGATGTGTCTGTATTTCCGCTCTACGGAGCCGTTCTGTTGATGAGCATGTGGGCAAGAAACGTGATGCGTGATGCCAATGCATTCAAAAAAAGAGTTCAACCATTGGTACTCCCCCCCCCCC
>NW_021225254.1:0-944 GCF_002162155.2 Triticum dicoccoides
TACTCGAGAGATCCCATCTTGGGGCCTTTTCCGGAGCTCCACCGGAGGGGGCATTGATCATGGAGGGCCTCTACATCAACTCCATGGCCTCTCCGAAGATGTGTGAGTAGTTTACATTAGACCTTCGGGTCCATAGTTATTAGCTAGATGGCTTCTTCTCTCTCTTTGGATCTCAATACAAAGTTCTCCTCGGTCTTCTTGGAGATCTATTCGATGTAATCTTCTTTTGCGGTGTGTTTGTCGAGATCCAATGAATTGTGGGTTTATGATCCAGTTTATCTATGAACAATATTTGGTTCTCCTCTGAATTCTTTTATGTATGATTGGTTTATCTTTGCAAGTCTCTTCGAATTATCAATTTGGTTTGGCCTACTAGATTGATCTTTCTTGCAATGGGAGAAGTGCTTAGCTTTGTGTTCAATCTTGCGGTGTTCGATCCTAGTGACAGAAAGGGAACCGGCACGTATTGTATTGTTGCCATCGAGGATAAAAATGTGGGGTTTATATCATATTGCATGAGTTTATCCCTCTACATCATGTCATTTTACTTAAAGCATTACTCTGTTCTTATGAACTTAATACTCTAGATGCATGCTGGATAGCAGTCGATGTGTGGAGGAATAGTAGTAGATGCAGAATCGTTTCGGTCTTGTTGTCGCGGACGTGATGCCTATGTACATGATCATACCTAGATATTCTCATAACTATGCTCAGTTCTATAAATTGCTCGACAATAATTCGTTTACCCAACGTAATACCTATGCTCTTGAGAGAAGCCACTAGTGAAACCTATGGCCCCCAGGTCTATCTTCCATCATATTAATCTTCCAACACTTAGTTATTTCCTTTGCCGTTTAATTTACTTTGCATCTTTATTTCTCTTTATCATAAAAATACCAAAAATATTATCTTATCATATCTATCAGATCTCACTCTCGTAAGTG
>NW_021225255.1:0-963 GCF_002162155.2 Triticum dicoccoides
TAGCAATTGATCGACCTACTTCGTGATGGGAATGACAGACTGTAAACTGTTAAAAATAAATATAGCAATTCTATTAAAAAATAACATCACTTTAATATTCACTATTTTTTTGTAGATAACGGCCAAGCATTCTGGGAGGTTCACCAATTTATATTTGGTAAAATTGTTGGAATAACAGCATATTCATATATGTTTGGATAACCGATCTTGTTAGTTCAGAAGACGATCTCTTGAAATAACAGTCATGTGATGTACAAAAAAACTCTATGAAATGTACATTTTTTGGGTAAGTGGCATAGTTAGTTTTGTGCACATATTGCATTTTCACTGCATAAAATACAGATCAACTTGTATAAATTTGAAAATACATTGAAATTTAGGCCCAGCAGAAGGATTGATTTTTCAGGGAAACGTAATTACTTTAAATAAGTTTTTGTTGGAAGAAAAAAAACACTTGTTTCCTTTTCTACGGCTGGAGGCATGTAGCATCGGACTTGTTTTCTACTCTGCCGTGGAACATACAGACAATTTCTGGATATTCCGGTCCTCTGGGTAGGAGTTATTCGTATACTATGTCTATAGTGTGGTATAGGAGTAGAAGTATAGATACCTGTCCTCTGCGTCCTTCACCACAGCGGCGTCCAAAGCTACGTTGTTCCTGTACAGGGCCACCTAACAGGAGGACACGGTGCACCCATTTTAAATTCCGGCCGGCCGAATCAGCAGATCAACCAAGAAATACAGCACCAGTGCAGAAAGAAAGAATATACATGTTTCATGGATCGGTTCTGTACCTGGATATTGGACGAGCCAGCTGAAGAAAGTGGAGATTGGACGGGATGGTATTCCTCGTCCGCCAGATCAAACTCCTCCTGGACGCCGGGGGCTTCCGCTAGCATGAGCAGGGCCGCTGCTGCTTCCTCTTCGGCGCTCTGCGTAGGACTCAATAAGATTTCTACGGTG
>NW_021225256.1:0-814 GCF_002162155.2 Triticum dicoccoides
CCAGCACGAGGCAGTGCGCCATTAGTATAGCCCACGGTGCGCCATTACTATCTGACTTAGTAATGGCGCACCACATAGAAGTGCGCCATTAGTAACAAATTTTTTTCAAATATTTTTTCAGAATTTTTTTTCATTTTTTTCAAATTGTTTTTTAAATTTTTTCTTAATCTTGGGTCACTATGGCTTAATCTCAAGTCAAATCACACTAAGTGGTCAAACTTCCCGGAAGGTCACCCATCCTCACACTACTCCAGCCCGAGTACGCTTAACTTCGCAGTTCTATCCAACCCCAGCACCACCTCACTTAACAGGCACTTGTTGATATATCTATCATATCAATCCTATTAAACCTTGTTGATGTCTAGGACTTTTTTCATGTTCATGGGTATGATGAAATTTTGAAAAATATTTCAAACTTCCCGGTCATATTACGTATCATTTTTTGAAAAAAATTTGCAAAAAAAATAAATTCGAAACCATTTTTTTTCTGTTACTAGTGGCGCACCTAGCAAACGGTGCGTGCGCCACTAGTAAGTTTGAAATTTTTTGAATTTTTTTTCCTCTAGATCTTGAAAGCCCCGTAATTTTTTTCTGTTAGATTTTTGAGGATTTTGAAAATGTTTAACAGGGTTTCCATTTTAATCCGAGTTCGTATGCAAAAGTTATTCCCATTTTACAAATTCTAGAGGGATTTTGCAAATAAAGTCAAAATTCATATTTGTAAATTTTCCCGACAACTAGACCACATATCACATGGGAAACTTATTTTATTTTATTTTTTTGATATTTCCATCATTTTCTTTTATTTTTTTAA
>NW_021225257.1:0-2363 GCF_002162155.2 Triticum dicoccoides
ATGGTACACTTTTGAGGGAAACAAAATAATTAGTGAACAAAAATTCAGCAAACATTTCTTACAGCACATTATTTAGGGAACGTTATCAACATTATTAGGGAACACCGTAACATTATTTAGGGGACTTTTTCAATTTTTTGGGAAATCGTAAGTACAATTCTTTGACAACAATTTTCATGGAACTTTTTTTGCCAAACTCTTTTGAAGTGGACATTATTGAGGGAACATTGTCAACATTGTTAGGGGAAACAATAATTGGTGAACATTATTCAATGATCATTCCCTAAAGAACATTATTTTAACAGAACAGTTTTTGATGAACAATTTTAACGGAACAATTTTTCTGCATCAGTTATTTAGGGAACAATAATGCTTATTGAGGGAACATTATTGATGGAGCATCATTGAGGGAAACAATAAAATAGTGAAGAAAGATTCAGTTAGGGGAAACAAAAAACTAAGAACATATATTTTACAACAATTTGCATGGAACATTTTTTGGAAACTATTTTCAAGTAGACGTTATTGAGGGTTGCAACATTATTTGCGGGAAACAAAAATAATTGGTGAAAAAAATATCTTGTAAGAACTTGTAAGGCCAAATTCATCGCTGAGGTAAGAATAATTCATATTGAGGGAACATTATTGATGGGACATTACTTAGGGAAACAAAATAATTAGTGAACAAAAATTCCGGAAACAATGGGACATTAGGGACTTTTTCAGTTTTTGGGGAAATCTTAAGAATAATTATTTGACAACAATTTTGACGGAACATTTTTTACGAAACTCTTTTGAAGTGGTCATTATTGAGGGAACATTATCAACATTGTTAGGGGAGGCAATAATTAGTGAACATTATTAAATGAACATTTCCTAGAAACATAATTTTGGAAACATTACTTACGAAACAGTTTTCGATGAACAATTTTCATGGAACAATTTTTTGTATCAATTATTTAGGGAACAAAAATCCTTATTGAGGGAACATTATTGATGGAACATTTTTAAGGGAAACAATGAAATAATGAACAAAAATTCAATTAGGGGAAACAAAAAATAAGAACATTTATTTTACAACAATTTTAACGGAACATTTCTTCGAAACAATTTTCAAGTTGACAATATTGAGGGAACACTATCCTTGCAACATTATTTGCGGGAAACACAATAAAATAGTGAACAAAATATCTTGTAAAAACTTCTGAAACCAAATTCATGTCTGAGGTAAGAATAATCCTTATGGAAGGAACATTATTGATGGGACATTTTTGAGGGAAACAAAATAATTAGAGAACAAAAATTCAACAAAAATTTCTCACAGAACATTATTCAGGGAATGTGTCACGCCCAATATGCGACCCTATCCAAAAGGAACTCGAAGGTCCCACCAAGGATAGACCCGCATATTGGAACGCTTTTGCAAGGTGGATATCATTACATCAACAATTACATAATAGTGGGGATACATCCAATACATACAATGTCACATGAATACAACAATACAACATATACAAGAACAAACATCCGACTACGGATGAATCATAAACAGAAACTCAAACAATATCAACCCTGCTAACCCAGGCTGCCGACCTGGAACCTATCCCCTGATCGAAGAAGCAGAAGAAGAAACTCCATAACAAGCAAACATCGCTCTCGCGTCAAGATCGTCGCATAACCTGTACCTGCAACTGTTGTTGTAGTAATCTGTGAGCCACGAGGACTCAGCAATCCCATTACCATGGGTATCAAGACTAGCAAAGCTTAAAAGGGAAAGGAAGGGGTAAAGTGGTGAGGTTGCAGCAGCGACTAAGCAAGTATGGTGGCTAACATACGCAAATGAGAGCGAGAAGAGAAACAAACGAACGGTCGTGAACTAGCAATGATCAAGAGGTGATCCTGAACACCTACTTACGTCAAACATAACATAGAAACCGTGTTCACTTCCCGGACTCCGCCGAGAAGAGACCATCACGGCTACACACGCGGTTGATGCGTTTTAATTCGGATCAGGTGTCAAGTTATCTACAACCGGACATTAACAAATTCCCATCTGCCACATAACTGCGGGCACGGCTCTCGAAAGTTTATACCCTGCAGGGGTGTCCCAACTTAGCCCATGACAAGCTCTCGCGATCAACGAAGGAATAGACCTTCTCCCAGGAAGACCTGATCAGTCTCGGAATCCTGGTTTACAAGACATTTCGACAATGGTAAAACAAGACCAGCAAAGCCGCCCGATGCGCCGACAATCCCGATAGGAGCTGCACATATCTTGTTCTCAGGGCAACACCGGATGAGACATCCTACGAGTAAAACCAGACCTCGAGTTGCCCCGAGGGGGCCCCGCAGTCTACTCGGTT
>NW_021225258.1:0-1346 GCF_002162155.2 Triticum dicoccoides
TCCAATGTCGCTCCTCCGTTCACGAGATGTATCATATAGACAACAAGAAGGAAAGAACAATGAAAGAGTGACCCATCCAATATGCGTATTTGAGGATGGCTCAAAGGGAAAGAGGTCACCTTAAGAAAGTTCCCAAAGATGTTGGAGTTGTACATCATGTATGCCTTCACATAACCAATATGTCGCATAACGGCACCGCCTTGTTAATCCTCCAAAATGAAAGAACATGACAAACACTTGGAAAAACAAATGAGGTTAGCGGACATGCAAAACCTATCATTCGAGTGGTAATATACCCAACAAGTGTATGCATCATGCTCATCATAAGAAAGGACAAGGGAGCATTTCATAGTATTGAGGCATATGATGCGATAACAACCAAATGCAATAGGCTCAATCAAACAATCATGCATCACAAGTAAAGTGTCCAAGTCTCCAAGATCAATAAGCATAGCAAGTTGGCACTCAATACAAGGTGATATGAGAGATGCAACTAATGGAGACAAGAGGCAATGATCATGACAAATTAAGTGAGAGGCATCAACATCTATGTCATCAACACAAGAAAGCAAGTAATAGTGGAACATGGGTGATGCAACATAGCAAGCAATCACAGCGATCAAGTCAAACATGCTAGTAGTGCGAAAATGCAACATACTATAAGGAATCATGGCAAGCATGTCATGTGTGCAAATAGTGGGCATGAATACTTCACATGACATAGCACAAGCATTAAAGCAAGATGTGAGGAAAATAGCATGAACGTATTGGTGAGAAGCCATATGTAAATAGCAATGGGTCATCATGACTCTCCCAACACAACAAGTATCAATAACATGGGGCACATGATAAACATGGCAATAGCAACAAGGATCTCCACCAAGCATGCAAATACACATAGGGTCAATCATGGGTAGATGCAAGCAAGGGTCACAATTGCATGGCAAAGGCATAGAAGCAAGTATAACATGCAAAGTGAACACGGGAAAATGAGCATAAGGTGACAAGTGGTAAATAGCCCATATCCATGTGAGAGCCAAGTAGAAGAGATGCGCGTAGTCCTTGCGCGAAGGGAACGGTGGTAAGGATAGTCCACGGGATCCCAAGTCATCGTTGCTCTCAAGAGCTCGTTTCGTCAACTCATGGGATTGTGAGGTTGACGAGTGTTCATAAGTACCTACACAAAACAAAGACAAAGAGAAAATTGTGTGTGCATGGTATATGTACACATCATCCATCATGATGCGCACGGGCATGTGTCGCTTTGCACAAAATATCCAATGCTCAAATAAATGAGATGCGTGATATAGAAACATGTCATCCATCATGATAGGTTTGTTGTTATG
>NW_021225259.1:0-405 GCF_002162155.2 Triticum dicoccoides
CTTAGTGAACATCTCTAGAATAATGCATGAAATAACTTGTAACAGCAGGTTTTCATAGCAACAAAATATAACAGAATCAGTCAGGAAAACAGCAACAGCAAGTACCCTACTTAACCAGCTCGATGCACTCAGTACAAGATTCACAAAAATACATGGATTGCACCTCTGGAAAAATGGCATAGCATAGATCAAAACACATGTAGACATTAACCTCATAGGATGCACACATCATACATGGCAAAAATGACAAATGAACATGTTATAACAGTTCCAGCAGATTAACATCAATATGCACTTTTCCAACAGCATTTCGGGCATCAAGATGAACTCAAATGAACATGATGCAATGGAATGAAATGAAGTACACGTCGAGGCGAACAATTTGACATATTATGCGCACGAAAC
>NW_021225260.1:0-4209 GCF_002162155.2 Triticum dicoccoides
TTATGGTGTCCTTTCCCAGTGACAGTAGGGGCAGCAAGGCACGTATTGTATTGTTGCCATCGAGGATAACAAGATGGGGTTTTCATCATATTGCATGACTTTATCCCTCTACATCATGTCATCTTGCTTAAGGCGTTACTTTGTTCTTATGAACTTAATACTCTAGATGCATGCTGGATAGCGGTCGATGTGTGGAGTAATAGTAGTAGATGCAGGCAGGAGTCGGTCTACTTGTCTCGGATGTGATGCCTATATACATGATCATACCTAGATATTCTCATAACTATGCTCAATTCTGTCAATTGCTCAACAGTAATTTGTTCACCCACCGTAAAATACTTATGCTCTTGAGAGAAGCCACTAGTGAAACCTATGGCCCCCCAGGTCTATCTTCATCATATTAATCTTCCAACACTTAGTTATTTTCATTGCCTTTTATTTTACTTTGCATCTTTATCATAAAAATACCAAAAAATATTATCTTATCATATCTATCAGATCTCACTCTCGTAAGTGACCGTGTAGGGATTGACAACCCCTTATCGCGTTGGTTGCGAGGATTTATTTGTTTTGTGCAGGTGCGAGGGACTCGCGCGTAGCCTCCTACTGGATTGATACCTTAGTTCTAAAAAACTGAGGGAAATACTTACGCTACTTTGCTGCATCACCCTTTCCTCTTCAAGGGAAAACCAACGCAGTGCTCAAGAGGTAGCACAAATCCTAATCTCGATCTATGCCAACTCAATAAACACCATCGGAGACACCTGTAGAGCTTCTTTATAATCACCCAGTTACGTTGTGACGTTTGATAGCACACTAAGTGTTCCTCCGGTATTCGGGAGTTGCATAATCTCATAGTCATAGGAACATGTATAAGTTATGGAGAAAGCAATAGCAATAAAGCTAAACAATCATTTATGCTAAGCTAATGGATGGGTCTTGTCCATCACATCATTCTCTAATGATGTGATCCCGTTCATCAAATGACAACACATGTCTATGGCTAGGAAACTTAACCATCTTTGATTAACGAGCTAGTCAAGTAGAGGCATACTAGGGACACTCTGTTTGTCTATGTATTAACACATGTACTAAGTTTCCGGTTAATACAATTCTAGCATGAATAATAAACATTTATCATGATATAAGGAAATATAAATAACAACTTTATTATTTCCTCTAGGGCATATTTCCTTCACCATTAGGCCCAATAACTTTCTCAGGTGGTTCCGGTAACCTCCCGGCACTCCAAAAAATCCCCGATCTTCTTCGGAATGATTCCCGTGTCCGTATATAACCTTCCAATATATCAATCTTTACCTCTAGAACATTTCGAGACTCCTCGTCGTGTCCATGATCTCATCCGGGACTCCAAACAAACTTTAGTCATCAAAAACACATAACTCATAATACAAATCGTCATCGAACGTTAAGCGTGCGGACCCTACGGGTTAGAGAACTATGTAGACATGACTGAGACACATCTCCGGTCAATAACCAATAGCGAAAACTGGATGCTCATATTGGCTCCTACATATTCTACGAAGATCTTTATCGGATAAACCGCATAACAACATACGTCATTCCCTTTGTCATCGGTATGTTACTTGCCCGAGATTCGATCGCCGGTATCATCATACCTAGTTCAATCTCATTACCGGCAAGTCCCTTTACTCGTTCCATAATGTATCATCCCGCAACTAACTCATTAGTCACATTTCTTGCAAGGCTTATAGTGATGTGCATTACCGAGAGGGCCCAGAGATACCTCTCCGATACTCAGAGTGACAAATCCTAATCTCGATCTATGCCAACTCAACAAACACCTTTGGAGACAGCTGTAGATCATCTTTATAATCACCCAGTTACGTTGTGACGTTTGATAACACACAAGGTGTTCCTCCGGTATTCGGGAGTTGCATAATCTCATAGTCAGAGGAATATGTATAAGTCATGAAGAAAGCAATAACAATAAAACTAGACGATCATAATGCTAAGATAACGGATGGGTCTTGTCCATCACATTATTCTCTAATGATGTGATCACGTTCATCAAATGACAACACATGTCTATGGTCAGGAAACTTAACCATCTTTGATTGACGAGCTATTCAAGTAGAGGCATACTAGGGACACTCTGTTTGTCTACGTATTCACACATGTACTAAGTTTCCGTTTAATAAAATTCTAGCATGAATAATAAACATTTATCATGATATAAGTAAATATATATAACAACTTTATTATTGCCTCTAGGGCATATTTCCTTCAGTAATAGTAGTAGATGCAGGCAGGAGTCGGTCTACTTGTCTCGGACATGATGCCTATATACATGATCATTGCCTTGAATATTGTCATAACTATGCGCTTTTCTATCAATTGCTAAGAGTAATTTGTTCACCGTATGCTATGTATTTGAGAGAGAAGCCTCCATTGAAAAATATGCCCCCGGGTCTACCTTTATCATATCATAAAATACAAAATACCGTTGTTGCAATTTTATTTCTTTTAATTTTTTTGCAATTTATCTATCTACCACTACAAGATTTGATGCTTGCAAATAACGAGTTCAAGGGGATTGACAAACCTCTTGCCCGCATTGGGTGCAAGTATTTGCTTTTATGTGTGCAAGTGTTGTTCACGAGGCTTTGCGTGATTCTCCTATTGGTTCGATAAATCTTGGTTCTCACTGAGGGAAATAGTTATCTCTACTGTACTGCATCTCCCCTCCTCTTCGAGGAAAATCCCAACGCAATTCAAGCGCTCTGACATCAAGGAGGTAAAGAAGGCCGAGAGGTTTAATATGTTGGTGGCGGCAATAAGCTCAACCTCGAACAGAAGATAGAGACCGCGGCCGCTTTAGAGGATAGGAAGATGTTGAACTTGAAGATGAGGGATTTGGATTGCGATACAAGGATGATCGTGCAAGATGTTTGTATTAGGTTGTTGAAGCGCATGACAGCCGAGCTGCAGGCGGCCGAGAAAGAGGCGGATAGTGAGGAGGAGCCGGCCCCGGAGTGAGCGTGGAAGCTCGGATAGCCGGTCCAACAGGGCAAAAAATGCACGGACTGTCGAACTGAAATTCTTTTGTGATCGGGAATGTAAAAACTATGCATACTTGCCCCCTTTTTTGGTTGTTTCCGGACACTATGTGGTCGGGCACGCGCTATGTGATCTGGTGCTATGCGTTTGAATTTGAAATTGGCCGGATCTAGGTGATGAAGTCAAATCCAGCTGATCTCGAATAGGGGGTCCCAAGCTGGTAGCCTTGGTATGATGATATCAGAAGACACATGGATTTGCCCATATTCGGGCTCTCTCGGAAAGATAATACCCTATGTCATGCTTGATTGTATTGATTTCGAGGAAGTACAAGTTACAGGTTAGTTTGCCACAGATCATGTTTGTATGAGTTGTATGATTACAATGATCTCTCGACTAGCCTAGTCTCAGCTTATATAATGTATCGGAGGCTTATGATAACAGGAGTCCTAGTCGGCTGCATTGGTAGAAGAGTCATCGTCTTGTGTGTCAAGTCTGAATCTTACTTGTATACGTCATTGGCTGGCTGAAGTGGCCTGGGACAGAACCGGCAAAAGGAGTCAGGCGTGGCCCACCTGGCGAGAGTCGACATGATAAGCATCCCCTGATCTAGAACACCATCACTAGGTAGAAGTTTAGGGGATGCGGTTGGATGTCCAGCTTCTAAATCACTATCAGCGAACTGATTTTTGTCTGTCCGCGAATAGATACTGATACAGTGTCTGATTTAGCGGACCGATATAGATACCGTGTCCAATTTAACGGTCACCATTGGAGATGCCATAAAGCCCAGCAGCCTGGTGAGAGTCGACCAGCGGCAGAAGATAAGCGTGGAACTAAGAAAAGCTTTTTCTTCACCTCAACGGGAGGGGTACCTCAGGATAATCCCTCGTTCATTGTTGCTTCCTTGAAGAAGTGTCGTATCAGTTGGAGCATCACCCGAAAGATTTGCACGGCAAAACCCTCGGTGGCGTGTGGGGCGTAGTCGTTTCTCGATTTTCTGCTGATTATGGTTCAGGGTAGGTTAGCGTGAGGTGCGCTTAGTGCGTTTCTGCAAAGCTGTTATACATCCCAGCAAACCACATTTTTTGCTTTCCATAAAGCAGGGCGCATAGGCTTTGTCTATAAAATTGCCCATTCTGTCTTCTTTCTTTTTCTTTTTTTTTT
>NW_021225261.1:0-661 GCF_002162155.2 Triticum dicoccoides
ATACCGAGGCAAATTTAAAAGCGTCGAGCCAGAAGAAGTTTTTTACCCCTCCTGTGGAGGGCTGGAAGGTGCAACGAATTCATCAAGGTCAATTCCGTCGGCGATCCGGGTGGCAGCTGCAAGGAAAGTTTCCATGAAGGACCTGAAGTCGTGTTTCTTGGTGTTGGCCACCCGAAGGGCCGCCAGCTTCTCTTCTCGCGCATCTTTACAGTGGACTCGGGCCAGACACAGAGCAACATCTGCACCACACCGAGCCGAGGACTTCTTCCATTCCTGCACTCGACCAGGGATCGTGTTCAAGCGGGCCATCAGCGACTCAAGGTCATTCTGAAGTGTCTCCTCAGGCCAGAGAGTCGAGTCGATGCGAGAGGTAGCGGCCTTCAGCCTTGCGAGATAATCCACGACAGCTGCAACACGAGACTCCAGTCGGAAAACATCCATGGCAACTTCGTCGTTCACCGGAGAATTGACGGGGTCGAGGTTTGGCTCCAGTCGACTAGTTTCTTCTTCAAAGTTTTGGCAAAATTCTGCAAGGATGATCACTGAGTGAAGGGGATGGTCGAATGGAAAAACCACGATTGGAAATGTTTGCCGAGCATAGAGGCTTACCTTCAAGCATAAGAAACAACTTCTTGGCAAGACCACTCAGGAAGGCCTCCAG
>NW_021225262.1:0-393 GCF_002162155.2 Triticum dicoccoides
CGATGTCGTTGACTTCCGCAACGATGAGCCAGCTGGCGAATACCCGCTAGAGAGAGTGGGAGAACTTCTAGCACCACTCGACAGCCAAATCATCAACCATGTAAGGTATGGGGGCATACAACACCCATGATTGTTTTTTCTATATTCGTCCGTTCTTCTCAATCGTGTATGACTAGGCAAGTACTATTTTTTCTATATTACAATATTTTGGAAAATATAAGAAGACGCCAGTAATTCAACACATGCAACTTCTATTGTATAAAAGCTTCATATATTTGAACATTCTGCACGAGGACCTCCACACTGTCTGCACGAAGCTAAGGTTCACCTCGCCATTATCGCTGCCGCCAGCCATTAAATAGTTCACTAGGATTCCCTTCACACCCGTCGTTC
>NW_021225263.1:0-501 GCF_002162155.2 Triticum dicoccoides
CAGAAAGGGTTGAAAGTTGATGACATGGCTTTGAATCGTGCATATACTTCGAAAGAGATTGTGTACACACATGTAAAAATACATTGATTAGTACCGCCTTTCAACGAGAAATACATCAAAAATACATTGATCATCAATGATCTTTTTGTGTATAATCTGTCTTGTCAATATGAGTCCTCACCCGTTTATAAAGCGAAGAAAACTCATATTGTGGCCTCAAATTGTACACATAAAGTTCAATGATGACCAAGTGTTTGTGATAGTTTGAGAAATAACATATTTAAGGTGGTAAAAACATTGTTAGCGGAGTGAGGTGGGACTAAAAAATCACTGCAGAATAAATCAACTAGAAACCTCTAGTACCGGTTTGTGGCTTGAACCGGTACTAAAGGTGCTGGTAGGGCCCCAGCCTGACCACAGCCTGCCACAACCTCTTTAGTACCGGTTCGTGAAACGAACGGATACTAAAGGTTAGCCACGAACCGGTACTAATGAGCTCCG
>NW_021225264.1:0-1565 GCF_002162155.2 Triticum dicoccoides
GCAAGTTCCACAGCGGTGCAAAGCCGTCAAACCATACCACACGGAAATGCCATTGGCTCACCAGAATCGCCAAGGGAGACGGCCTCCTTCCTCCTCCGCCTGCTGGGCCGCCGCCGCCCCAGCAGCCGGCTGCCTGGCCAGTCGGCGCCGTGCAAGATGAGTACCCAGAAGAGCACGGAGCCTATGTAGTGTTCACCAGTGTGGCTGATGATCGACGCAGCAGACGGCTACAGCAGCAAGAAGTAAACGCAGTAGCATCAGATACTCCGGAGTTTATGCAATGGTCCGAGAAGCCTATCAGTTGGAGAAGAGCTGATCACCCAGAGGTGATGCCCAATCCAGGCTCCTATGCCTTGGTTTTAAGCGCCACCTTGGCTACAGATAGGCGGGCCGCTCGCTTCTCGCGAGTGTTGATAGACGGAGGCAGCAGCATCAACATCATGTACAAAGACACCATGGAGAAATTAGGAATCAAGCAGAGACAGCTTCAGAACAGCCGAACTGTGTTCCACGGCATTGTACCTGGCCTTTCTTGCTCACCAATCGGCAAGATCCTGATAGACGTCCTCTTCGGAGACAAAGATCACTTTCGCCGAGAGCCAGTTTGGTTTGAAGTGGTGGACCTTGAAAGCCCATATCAAGCATTGCTTGGCCGACCTGCTCTGGTCAAGTTCATGGCGGTCCCCCACTACGCCTACCTCAAGATGAAGATGCTGAGTTCAAAAGGGATTCTAACCATAGCGGGCGACTACTGGAAGTCGTCCGCCTGCACGGCTGAGAGCAGTCGGCTGGCCGAGTCCCTGGTGATCGCAGCTGAGAGGCGGCTCCTTGATCGGGTTGTGGCAATGGCCAGCAAGCAGCCATAGATGTCGCCCGACCCCAAGGAGTCAGAATCTGAGGGCTCGTTCAAGCCAGCTAAAGAAACAAAGAGGATACCTTTGGACCCAGAGCACCCGGAGAGGCACACTATCATAGGTGCGAACCTAGACAGCAAATAGGTAGGCGAGCTCATCGATTTCCTCCGTGAGAATCGAGACATCTTCGCATGATCCCCTAAAGACATGCTAGGTGTACCGACGGAATTCGCCGAGCACAAGCTACATGTCCGATCTGATGTGAAACCCGTCAGGCAGCCCTTGCGCCGCCTGTCAGAAGAAAAGAGAAGAGTTGTTGGGGAAGAGATAGCCCGACTCCTATCGGCCGGCTTCATTATGGAGGTGTTATTCCCAGAATGGTTGGCAAACCTGGTCCTAGTTTTGAAGAAGAACAAGAAGTGGCGGATTTGTATCGACTACACAAGCCTCAACAAAGCTTGCCCAAAAGACCCATTTGCTTTGCCAAGGATTGATCATGTGATAGACTCCACAGCCGGATGCGACCTGTTGAGCTTTTAGATGCATATTCAGGATATCACCAGATCAAGCTGAACCCGGCAGACAGACTGAAGAGTGTCTTCATCATGCCGTTTGGAGCCTTCTGCTACCTGACTATGACATTCGGCTTGAGGAATGCCGGCGCCACGTTTCAGCATTGCATGCTGAAGTGTCTCCTCAAGCAACTCGGCA
>NW_021225265.1:0-1059 GCF_002162155.2 Triticum dicoccoides
CTGGGCCCACTCGGTAGGACATCATCATATGCGCAATGTGACCAAGGAGTTGATCACGGGATGATGTGTTACGGAACGAGTAAAGTGACTTGCCGGTAACGAGATTGAACAAGGTATTGGATACCGACGATCGAATCTCGGGCAAGTAACATACCGATAGACAAAGGGAATTGAATACGGGATTGATTAAGTCCTTGACATCGTGGTTCATCCGATGAGATCATCGTGGAACATGTGGGAGCCATCATGGGTATCCAGATCCCGCTGTTGGTTATTGACCGGAGAACGTCTCGGTCATGTCTGCATGTCTCCCGAACCCGTAGGGTCTACACACTTAAGGTTCGATGATGCTAGGGTTATAAAGGAAGTTTGTATGTGGTTACCGAATGTTGTTCGGAGTCCCGGATGAGATCCCGGACGTCATGAGGAGTTCCGGCATGGTCCGGAGGTAAAGATTTATATATGGGAAGTCCTATTTTGGCCACCGGAAAATGTTCGGGATTTTTCGGTATTGTACCGGGAAGGTTCTAAAAGGTTCCGGAGTGGGGCCCACCTGCATGGGGGGACCCACATGAACGTGGGTAGTGGGGGCAAGGCCCCACACCCCTGGTCAAGGCGCACCAAGATCCCCCTTAGAAGGAATAAGATCATATCCCGAAGGGATAAGATCAAGATCCCTAAAAAGGGGGGATAACAATCGGTGGGGAAGGAAATGATGGGATTTCTTTCCTCCCACCTTGGCCAACGCCCCAATGGACTTGGAGGGCAAGAAACCAGCCCCTCCACCCCTATATATAGTGGGGAGACGCATGGGAGCTCAAGACGAAGTTCTGGCGCAGCCCTCCCCCTCTCCCAAGTACTCCTCTTCTCCCGTGGTGCTTGGCGAAGCCCTGCAGGATTGCCACGCTCCTCCACCACCACCACGCCGTTGTGCTGCTGTTGGATGGAGTCTTCCTCAACCTCTCCCTCTCTCCTTGCTGGATCAAGGCGTGGGAGACGTCACCGGGCTGTACGTGTGTTGAACGCGGAGGTGCCGTGCGTTCGGCACTTGATCATCGG
>NW_021225266.1:0-388 GCF_002162155.2 Triticum dicoccoides
AAAAAAATACTAATGTGAATTCCATTACAAATACAATTCGCATGCAAAAATTTCATAGCTTGAGCATAAAAAGCAATATTATCAGTCTGAATAAGGATCACAACCCGATCTCGAGAATAAATAACAACTATAAAAGTTTGGTATAAATATGGAACTTATTTTAACTTGGCTTAAGTAAATAGAAAAATATTGAAAAAACTAATAATGTTATTACTAGAAAACAGAAAAAACCTTAAAGCTGCCATGGTGTGGTGATAAAGAACCAGGCGATTGTTCCGTTGGTTGCAGCGGCCACATGGTCTAACCTAGCGATCGTACATGTCGCCCGGTCAGATCCAGGATGAGATCGTGTCTGTGTCATCGTCGATCCGGGTGCAAAATGCTTAAT
>NW_021225267.1:0-399 GCF_002162155.2 Triticum dicoccoides
TTCACCGAGGTCTTTCTTTGAAAAACTCCTTTCAAACACTCATTTATGCTTTCCAGAAAATTCTACATCATTTCCGATCAACAATATGTCATTCACATATACTTATCAGAAAGGTTGTAGTGCTCCCACTCACTTTCTTGTAAATACAGGCTTCACCGCAAGTCTATATAAAACTATATGCTTTGACCAACTTATCAAAGCGTATATTCCAACTCCGAGATGCTAGAGCTTGCATATTTTGTTAGCACCTTTAGGATTGACAAAACCTTCTGGTTGCATCATATACAACTTTTTTTAAGAAATCCATTAAGGAATGTAGTTTTGACATCCATTTGCCAAGTTTCATAAAATGTGGCAATTGCTAACATGATTCGGACAGACTTTTAAGCATCGATACAA
>NW_021225268.1:0-1796 GCF_002162155.2 Triticum dicoccoides
GTATCTTAAATCACACATACAGATCTCAGTGCTTAAGGTCGGCTTCAATGAAACAACCCACCATGTACTCCTACATGGCCTCTCATCGATACCTTTACCAAATCGTGTTCACCACACCACTCTTATTACCGACATAATCATTTCACTCTAGCCCATCACCCAGATGAACCAGACCTGACACGACTCTAGGCATAGCAGGCATAGCAAGGTAGGAACAACACATACATATGGCTCAATCAACTCCTACACATGCTAGTGGGTTTCATCTAGTTACTGTGGCAATGACAGGTCATGCAGAGGAAATGGGTTCAACTACCGTAGCACACAGCAGTTTGAAACGCGTTGTCTAAATGCAGTAAAAGAGAGCAGGAGCGAGAACATGGGTTTGTATCGATATGATCAAATGGTTGGTTGCTTGCCTGATGGTTCGATGCACTGATACGGTTCTTCGTTAGGGTAATCACGGTACTCCTCGGAGGCAGAACCTGTCGCAAAGGACACCGATACACAACCATCACCAAACAATGTGCAACAATATGATGCATGCATGAAACATGGCAATATGAGTGTGTTGGGCTAATGCAACTAAAACCAGAAGGGTCTGAACCAATTTGAATCAAAGATTCAAATTTCAAACTCAAACATGGCCTTTTAAAGTGCTTTTCTTTGTTCTGCTTTAAACATCAATTTAACTTGTTTGATCATGCATGAAAATAGTACAGATGGATAGATTGGATTTTTCTGATCATTTTTCATATATAATTTGTCTGATTTGGAGTTATAGAATAAAAGTTATGAATTTTTGAAGTTTAAATTATATTCTGGAATTTCCTGATTTAATTTAAATCCAGAAATATATATATTGCGCCAGCATGACGTCAGCACGACGTCAGCGGTCAACTGCGGCTGGCTGGGGTCAAACCTGACGTGTGGGGTCCACACGTCAGTGACAGGGGGGTTTAACAGAGGTTAGTTTAATCCTAATTAAGAGTTAGTGGCGCTGGGGCCCACTGGTCAGTGTCAGGGGGTTAATTAACAGTGATTAGCACTAAGCTAACCACCTGGCCGACGGGGCCCACGCGTCAGTGACTCTGGGGGGTCAAACCCCAGGTCGAACAAGTCAAACCCGCCGGCGGTTAGTCGCCGGCAAGGTCCGCGGCGTACATGTGCCCCGGGTTTCCTCTGTGGTGCTCCAAACGGCGTGCGGCTAGGTGCGTTGGAAAGCTAGCTTGATGGCGCGTCGGGCGGTGGCCGTGGCTGGGCCTGGGGTGGCCGGAGTCGACAGCGGCGAGCTCGGCTGCGGCCGCCGGGGTTCGGTCGTGCACGGAAACGTGGTTGGAGCTCGAAGGCGAGCGAAGCAAGGCGCTAGGGATGCTCTACGGGGCCTTACGAACTTGTTGGACTCGCTGGGGTGACCAAATGGTCACCGGAGCTGCGTCGACGGCGAGCTCGGCGACGGCGGAGGTTCGGCCGTGGTGGGAAACGGAGTTACGACGCGGGAACGAGGGGGAGAAGAGAGGGAAACGGTGGCGGAGCTCATCGCGGTTGCAGCGGGCGTCGAAGCGGGCTCGGGGACGCACTGGAGACGGCGAATCGACGGCGATGGTGGTCGGAGCCCGAGGAGGAAGATGATGGCGACGGCGGCTCCACAGGGCGTCCGGCGTCTTGTGGCTTGACGGAGAGCTTCAGGGCGAGGGGGCGGAGCTCCTGCGCGAGTCGGGAAGGCGAGGGGAGGCCGGTGGCGGTGGCTATGGCGAACGGCGGCGATGGGTGCGTTCATACACGGGAGAGAGAGA
>NW_021225269.1:0-2102 GCF_002162155.2 Triticum dicoccoides
AAATCAAAGTTGTCGTTTCTTAATGTTTGGGGCTGCGATGCTTAAGGCTTCAGCCGGAGAAGCTCGGACCCAAAAGCGGACAAACACATCTTCATAGGATACCCAAAGGTAACAGTTGGGTATACCTTCTAACTCAGATCCAAGGGCAAATTGTTTGTCGCTAAGAACTGGTCCTTTCTCGAGAAGGAGTTTCTCTCGAAAGAATTGAGTGGGAGGAAGATAGAATTTGATGAGGTTGTTGAACCTCTACTTCAACCACAAAGTGGTGCAACACAGAAAGATGTTTCTGTGGCGCCTATGTCGGTTGAAGAAGAAGTTAATGATAGTGATCATGAAGCTTTGGATCAAGTTGCTATCGAACCTCGTAGGTCGACAAGGATATGTGCTACTCCTGAGTGGTGCGGTGATCCTGTCTTAGAGATCATGTTGTTAGACAACAATGAACCTACGAGCTATGAAGAAGCGATGGTGGGCCCGTATTCCAACAAATGGTTAGAAGCCATGAAATCCGAGATAGGATCCATGTATCAGAACAAAGTATGGACTTAGGTGGACTTGCCCGATGATCGGCAAGCCATTGAGATAAATGGATCTTTAAGAAGAAGACGGACGTGGGCGGTAATGTTACTGTCTATGAAGCTCGACTTGTGGGAAAGAGTCTTTTCACAAGTTCAAGGAGTTGACTACGATGAGAATTTCTCACCCGTAGCGATGCTTAAGTCCGTCAGAATCATGTTAGCATTAGCTGCATTTTTCGATTATGAAATCTGACAGATGGATGTCAAAACAAGTTTTCTTACCAGTTTCCATAAGAAAAGGTTGTATGTGATACAATAAAAGTTTTTGTCGATCCTAAGGATACTAGAAGGTATGCTAGCTCCAGCAATCCTTCTATGGACTAGAGCAAGCATCTCGGAGTCAGAATACATGCTTTGATAGAGTGATCAAAGCTTTTAGGTATATACAATGTTTGCTAGAAACTTGTATTTATAAGAAAGTGAGTGGGAGCACTACAACATTTCTGATAAGTATATGTGGATGACATATTGTAGATCCAAAATAATGTAGAATTTCTGGAAAGCATAAACGGTTGTTTGAAGAGTGTTTTTCAAAGGAAAACCTGGATAAAGCTGCTTACATATTGGGCATCAAGATCTATAGAGATAGATCAAGACGCCTGATGATACTTTCAAAGAACGCACACCTTGACATGTTTTTGAAGGAGTTCAAAATAGATCAGTCAAAGAAGGGGTTCTTACCTGAGTTGTAAGGTGTGAAGTTGAGTAAGACTCGAAGATTGACCACGGTAGAAGAAAGAGGAAGGACGAAGGTTGTCCCCTATGCTTTTGTCATAGGCTCTGCACAGTATGCCATGCTGAGTGTCGCACCTGATGTGTGCCTTGCCACATGTCTGGCAAGAGGGTACAAAGGTGATCTAGGAGTGGATCACCAGATAGCGGTCAAAATTATCCTTAAAGGAATAAGGAAATATTTCTCGGTTATGGAGGTGATAAAGAGTTCGACGTAAAGAGTTACGTTGATGCAAGCTTAACACCTATCCGGATAGCTCTGAGTAGAGATACCGGATACGTGTAATGGAGCAACAATTTGGAATAGCTCCAAGTGGAACGTGGTAGCAGCCTCTACGACATGACATAAAGTTTTACGAAATACATAGGGATCTGAATATGGCAAGACCCGTTGACTACAACCTCTCTCACAAGCATAACATGATCAAACCCAGAACTCATTGAGTGTTAATCACATAGTGATGTGAACTAGATTATTCAGTCTAGTAAACTCTTTGGATGTTGGTCACATGGCGATGTGACCTGTGAGTGTTAATCACATGGTGATGTGAACTAGATTATTGACTCTAGTGCAAGTGAGAGACTGTTGGAAATATGCCCTAGAGGCAATAATAAATTAGTTATTATTATTATATTTCATTGTTCATGATAATCGTTTATTATCCATGCTAGAATTGTATTGATAGGAATCCCAGATACATGTGTGGATACATAGACAACACCATGTCCCTAGTAAGCCTCTAGTTGACTAGCTCGTTGATCAATAGATGGTTACGGTTTCCTGACCATGGA
>NW_021225270.1:0-717 GCF_002162155.2 Triticum dicoccoides
TATAGAAGATACGATCAACATGAAGATGTTCACTGATGTTGACTAGTCCGTCTCACGTGATGATCGGACACGGCCTAGTTGACTCGGATCATGTTTCACTTAGATGACTAGAGGGATGTCTATCTGAGTGGTAGTTCATTGAATAATTTGATTAGATGAACTTAATTATCATGAACTTAGTCTAAAATCTTTACATTATGTCTTGTAGATCAAATGGCCCACGCTAATGTTGGCCTCAACTTCAACGCGTTCCTAGAGAAAACCAAGCCGAAAGATGATGTCAGCAACTATACGGACTGGGTCCGGAACCTAAGGATCATCCTCATAGCTGCCAAGAAAGATTATGTCCTAGAAGCACCGCTAGGTGACGCACCCATCCCAGAGAACCAAGACGTTATGAAGCTTGGCAGTCACGTGCTGATGATTACTCCCTCATTCAGTGAGGCATGCTTTACATCTTAGAACCGGGGCTCCAAAAGCGTTTTGAGCAACACGAAGCATATGAGATGTTTGAAGAGCTGAAAATGGTTTTCCAAGCTCATGCCCGGGTCGAGAGATATGAAGTCTCCGACAAGTTCTTTAGTTGTAAGATGGAGGAAAATAGTTCTGTCAGTGAGCACATACTCAAAATGTCTGGGTTGCATAACCGCTTGACTCAGCTGGGAGTTAATCTCCCGGATGACGTGGTCATTGACAAAATCCTTCAGTCGCTTCCAC
>NW_021225271.1:0-574 GCF_002162155.2 Triticum dicoccoides
CGTGTGTAACCGTGATGGTCTCTTTTCGGCGAAGTCCGGGAAGTGAACACGGTGTTGGAGTAATGCTTGACGTAGGTTGTTCTAGGATCACTTCTTGATCATAGTTGTTCGACCGTGCCTTTGCCTTCTCTTCTCGCTCTCTTTTGCGAATATGTTAGCCACCATATATGCTAGTCGCTTGTTGCAGCTCCACATCATACCTTTGCCTTACCTATAAGCTTAAATAGTCTTGATTGCGAGGGTGTGAGATTGCTCAGTCCCCATGAATCACATATTACTTCCAAAACCAGATGCAGGGAGCGATGATACCGCTCCAGATGATATGACCGAGCTCAAGTGGGAGTTCGATGAAGACTCTCGTCGTTACTACGTGTCTTTCCCAGATGATCAGTAGCGGTGCCCAGTTGGGGCGATCGGGGACTTTGTCGCATTTGGGGGTTGATCTTCATTTTGGTTCCGTAGTCGGGCCTTGAGTGTAATTGGATGAATGTAATGACTTATTTATGCATTGTGTGACATGGCAAGTGTAAGCCAACTATGTACCTTTCCCTTTATTGTATTACATGGGTTGTTT
>NW_021225272.1:0-964 GCF_002162155.2 Triticum dicoccoides
ATGAGTAACTTGCATAGTTCATAAAATCTAAAGCCAAAAAATTAGCACAAGAAGTAGAAGGCATGAAAATATTGCAACTCAGTTTGCACATATAAGTGAAGCTCTTATTCATTTCAAAAGATTGACAATGTTCATCATTAAACCATCCCAACATTGGTGAATAAACCTTACTTGCATCAAATTTACATGCTACAACATGCTTAAATAAGCAAACATGCAATAAGTCATTCAACACAGAATCATCACCAAGATTAGAGGTCATATCAAAATGATTAAACATTGGTTCTTTTGCATCAATAGTTAATTCAATGGGTGCACTCAAAATTGTTGGTATTTCAGTTGTTTGATCACATGGCAAAGTCAAATTATCAACGTAGTCCTCTAAAATAGGTGGTGTGATCAAAGTAGTGGGTAGCTCATCAGATGGTGCATTCAAATTGATAGAGGCGAGGGTGTCCCGATCTTTCGATGAGATGATAACTATCGATTTAGTGGAGACGACTTTGACGATCCGACTACAAACGTGCACGACGTTGCGCCTTAGCAATCGCTAAACCAACTCCGAGAGGTTATTGACCACGCTGGAGCACAATCAACCTGACCACGAAGGTCTATTCCTGCAAGCAATCGAAGAACGAGCAAGAATATGATAAAGCAATCTGAATATTGCAAATATATATGAGGTATTGATAATGGTGGGGATCCGTAAGCGGTCTTGGTCTGGTCGTTGGATACAAACGAAGTACACGAAGTTGCAATGGCTAACTTTTAACTAAACAAATCCCAAGGAAAAGATACTAGATGGATCTACTTATATAGGAGCAAGGGTGGCGGCCAAGGAGGTGGGAGGACGTCCCAAGGCAGCCTAAAACTAAATCTAGGTCGTACAAGGCCAATGAGCCCAAGTGGAGGTGATGTAACACCTTTGGACTTGTAGTTTGACTCGGATTCTGCTGCAGCATCA
>NW_021225273.1:0-461 GCF_002162155.2 Triticum dicoccoides
TTTGCTCGCAGGAAACAGACCCTCGTGGTCAGGTTGATCGTGCTCCGGCGTGGTCAATAACCTCTCGGAGTTGGTTTAGCGATTGCTAAGGCGCGACGTCCTCGCACGTTCGTAGTCGGATCGTCAAAGTCGACTTCCACCAAAGCGAAATCCACCATCTCATCGAAAGACGGGACACCTTTGCCTCTATCATAGCATGAAGCATGGTAATAGGTGGGTCAACATCATGGGAGCAATCATTGTCAAGAGCGTCCACTAGTGGGACAAGAGAAGCGCCATCACCTATGTTACCTTTGGAGCGTCGCTCATGTGTTGTAGGTGAGGTGTTGAAGATCGTCTCGTTGTCATCTTCATCTTGATGGAACCATGTGGGGGTGCATCATCGTCCACCATGGCCATCGGTTTCTCCATTGAAGGGATGGACTCGTCGAGGATAGGCGTGTCGTCATGTAGGAGACCTA
>NW_021225274.1:0-392 GCF_002162155.2 Triticum dicoccoides
ATTTATTTTAGATATTCTATCATGTTTTTCAAATTCATGAACATTTTCTGACTTCATGAATATTTATATAATCTGTGGGTTTTTTCAAAATTGGCGAATTCTTAAAAATTCGCCATAATGTACTAAATTTGTAAGGTTTTCTAAATTCTGGAACAATTTTTTAATCCCTGGGTATTTTTCAAATTTGCATCTTTTTTAATTCGTGCATTTTTCTTCAATTCGTGATCACTTTCAAATTCGTGATTGGACAATTTTTAAAATTTCTGAGCATTTTTTGGTATACATGATTTTTTTAATCCAAAATAAAAATAAAGTGGAAAAGTTGGAAGAAAAAACCAGTGCAACTCGCCTGTGTGCTTGCTCCTGTTGTCTTTCTATGGTTCAAAAAAAAA
>NW_021225275.1:0-1897 GCF_002162155.2 Triticum dicoccoides
CTTTGTGTTGGATGATGATTATGATGATGACATGATTTGATGAGACTAATTGTATATATATGCTATGATTACATTTGTATGTGGATGATATGCTAAAGATTATTGTATAAAGCCTATTCAAATACAAAACAAATAAAAAACAAATATGCAGGAAAAAAACTAATAAAACTAGTAGTAGCGAGGGGGGGGGGGAATTTAGCAGTAGCGCCGACTTACCAGTAGCGCTTCCTGCTGAAAAGCGCTGCATATAATATCAGTAGCGCCGTTTTCCAAAGAGAGCGCTACAGCTATTCATCAGTAGCAGTAGCGTGGGTCAACAGGCGCTACTGCTATACGTTAGCTGTAGCGCCTTATTAGTAGCGCCGGTACCCACGCTACTGAGAGGGCCAAAACCCGCGCTGCTGCTAGGCTTTTCCCTAGTAGTGAATGGCAATATGACAAAAAAGTAATGTATGTCATGATGATGATGATGGAAGTTGCATGGCAATATATCTCGGAATGGCTATGGAAATGCCATAATAGGTAGGTATGGTGGATATTTTGAGGAAGATATAAGGAAGTTTATGTGTGATAGACCGTATCGTATCATGGGGTTTGGATGCACCGGCGAAGTTTGCGCCAACTCTCAAGGTGAGAAAGGGCAATGCACAGTACCAAAGAGGCTAGCAAAGGTGGAAAGGTGAGAGTGCGTATAATCCATGGACTCAACATTAGTCAAAAGAACTCATATACTTATTGCAAAAATTTAGAAGTCATCAAAAATTCAAGTACTACACGCATGCTCCTAGGGGGATAGATTGGTAGGAAAAGACCATCGCTCGTCCCCGACCGCCACTCATAAGGATGCACAAGCCAGGTACACTTCATGTTTCAAATTTGTTACACAACTTTAACCATACGTGCATGCTACGGGACTTGCAAACTTTAACACAAGCATTTCTCAAATTCATAATCACACAACTAGCACGACTTTGATATTATCACCTCCATATCTTAAAACAATTATCAAGCATCAAACTTATCTTAGTATTCAATTCACTCAAAAGAAAGTTTCACATATCTTGAACACCAAGTATATTAACATTAAGCAAATTACCATGCTATTAACGACTCTCAAAATAATCTAAGTGAAGCTTGAGAGATCAAATAGTTTCTTTAAAACAAATCCACCACCGTGCTCTAAAAGATCTAAATGAAGTACTAGAGCAAAAACTATCAAGCTCAAAAGATATAAGTGAAGCACAATGAGTATTCTAGCAAATTATGCAACGATGTGAAGATTCTCTCTCATAAAAGAATTTCAGATCTTGATACTTTATTCAAACAGCAGGCAAAGCTAAAGAAAACTACAATGCAAGGATAGCACAACTCATGTGAAGAAGCAAAAACTTAGGCTCAACCAATACTAACCGATAGTTGTTGAAGAAAAAAGGTGGGATGCCTACCGGGGCGTCCCCAAGCTTAGATGATTGAGACTTCTTGAAATATTATCTTGGGATGCCTTGGGCATCCCCAAGCTTGAACTTTTGTGTCTCCTTAATTCCTCTCATATCATGGTTTCTCTTTTTATCAAAAGCTTCATTCACAACAAACTCAACAAGAACTCGTGAGATAGGTTAGTATAAACCAATGCAAAACCTTATCATCTTCTACTGTAACAAATCACTAACATTATTATTCAACATTTCATACTAAATGCCTCTGTATATTTAATACTCTTATCCTCAAATAGAATCATTAAACAAGCCAACATATACAAACAATGCAACCATAACAGCAATCTGTCAAAACAGTACAGTCTGTAAAGAATGCAAGAGTATCAATACTTCCCTGACTCCAAAAATTATGAACTAAAATTCCCACTGTATTAAATTTATCAGAGCTTAATATGCAAAAA
>NW_021225276.1:0-854 GCF_002162155.2 Triticum dicoccoides
TGCTAGGTTGGAAAAGGCGGTAAGCGCAAGCAAGGCGGTTGGCCTTCGCCCAGTGCCTAGGTGGTGCTTAAGGCACGACCTAGGCGGTAATAAGGTTTTACAATTAAGGTGTATCTGTGGTTATTATATTTGTATTGATACTAATTTAGGGCATATAAATAACTTAACTAATAGCTACTACCATAGGAGTATGGCCCATTTACCACATCGGTGCAATATGACATGATTTCTGGCTTGGGTAGACAATTTCTTGCTTGCCCTGCCTAGACTGCCAGTTATGCCCTAGGCGAGTCGTCTGGCCATCGCCTAGCGCCTAAGCATGCCTAAGCGCCTCCTAGGCACTACCTTTTCCAAAAGAGCCTCCTGCTTGGCTGCCCTCTCCTCAACCGACATGATAGCCCACGATGAGGAGTCTGTGCCACCTCAGCCACTGAGGTAGTGGAGGAGATCATCGTGCGCCTTTGTGACTCTCGCCGACACCTCCTTCTTGACGGAGTTGCATCGTTGTGCCACTCCTACCGCGCCACCTGCATCACCGCTCTATCCTCTGCTGACACGATTGTCTGTGACAAGGAGTCGACACCGCCGCGACCACCGAGGTATTAGAGTAGTTGGCCGTGGCCTTTCTGATCGCCAGCGGCACCTCCTCCTTGATAGACTTCTCGCATTGTGCCACTCCTATCGCGCCACCCGCCTTGACGCCCTCTTCCCAGCCGGCATGATGCACCGCGACAAGGAAGTGACACCTCCTCCTTGATGCACTTGTCACATTGCGCCGCTCCTACTATGCCATCTGCCTCATTGCCCTCTCCTCAGACGACATGATGGCCCGCGCTAAGGAGTCGGCGCCACCG
>NW_021225277.1:0-841 GCF_002162155.2 Triticum dicoccoides
GTGGCGGGCATGCGGGCGTACATACGGAGGCACGTCGACATGGCCAAGTGGTTTGAAACGATGTTGGAGGCCGACGAACGGTTCGAGGTGGTCGTGCCGAGGAGATTCTCCCTTGTGACATTCCGCCTCCGCCCAAGGCACGAAGGCCGTGACGACATGGAGGCCTTGAACCGCAAGCTACTCGTGGCCATCAACGGTAGCGGGCGAGCCTTCATGACACACTTTGTGGTGGACAACAAGTTTGTAATCCGTATGGTCGTGGGCGCAGCCATGACGGAGATGCGGCACGTCCAGGACGCGTGGGAGCTTGTCCAGGACAAGGCCAAGGAAGTTCAGGCCACTCCATAGCAGTGATAGTGAAGAAGCACATGCTAAAATATCAATAAAGTTTACTCCCTACATTTTGAACTAGAACGACGACAAGAATTATCAAACGAAGAGATTATTTACTAGTAGTAATTGGAACAGATAACCAATAAATAAAATATCTTTAAATGTGCGATATGTCTCTACATATGGACTTGTTGTATATAGATGGATGGAGGGCTTGCTAAATATATTATTTGATGTGGACAAGTTTTAGTCTATGGATTCACATTGGTTGTGTAATAAAAGGGAAACGATTAGAATCACACGTAGAGTTCCGCCGGCCGATTACGCGTAGAGTTCCACCGGCCGCACAGCAGTTAGATCCGAGCTAGATCGGACTACCCACAACGTACATCTTTCGTGCAACATAGTAGTTGTTGCAAAACTCCTAATTGCAACACGATAGGTGTTGCAAAATTTGTGGGTCTTCCGCCTCGGTCGGACCGAGAGCTGCACCAAGCACCTCGTCTGA
>NW_021225278.1:0-2616 GCF_002162155.2 Triticum dicoccoides
GGTGAGTGAGTACTCTACACTCCATAATCAATCAGGTACCAGTATTTGTGGTATCCAACAATTTAACCCGGTTCATGCTTGCTTCCTGCTTACTACTTTCCTCCCTTATGACCCGCTTGAGGTTTCCAAGCTCAGGAGAGTCCTGACCATACACCATCTTGATGTTATCCACACAAGCACTGGAAATGACAGGCAGCAGATAAATCAACTCAGCATCACAAAGAACTAACTGAACATGTAGATACACGAACAACAAAGTAAGAGCCAGCAAACCTGCAGGCTTCCCTGTCGAATTTGCTGCATGGCACACCAAAGAACTCTTCGAAAACCTTCGGTTCGACCCGGCAGAAGAATGGCCAGTCTACAACACCCAAAAATATCAACCATAACAGCGTCAGTTAACTTCCACATGTGCGCTGCGCTGAAGACTAAAACCAGGAGAACTCATTCTGAAGACTACCGTACCTTCGTAGATGTTGCAGGTTCGGTTGGACTTGTCGTAGTTGGTGCACTATCCATCGGGGCCAATCATGCTCTTGTACAGCTACGGTCATGGTCAGCAATTCAGCATGCTCCATCATATTAACCGAAATTTTGCATCTATCAAACAACAACCAGTCTTTTTGTAGTACGTATGTTCATAGATACAGAAGAAAAGCCGCCGCTATTAATTGGTACTGAGTTTACCTACCTGGAGGTGGTCAGCCCCGTCCGCCTTGTCCTTGTCGGGGGTGAGGAACTCGGGGCCCTTGTCTAGCTTGCAGCAGGCGCCGCACCCCGTCGAGCACCGCCACCGCACCCCCCGCTTCGGCTTCTCCGGCTGCTGGTTCCTCAACTCAATCTCCTGGCCCGGTGGCCCCTGCCCCTCTTCCGCCGCTGGGCGAGCCTTACTGTCCTTGGCCGGTCTAGCGCTGGGCTTCTTGTTGCTGCTGGGGATCTCAGAGCGCCCAGGCAAGGGCTGGGCTGGGGCTTGGCCTCGCCCCGCCGCTGGCCGTTCCTCCTCTTCCCACCCGATGGTGGTCACGCCGGCCGCCATATCGTCCTCCGCCGCGACGCCTCGCACAAAGCGAGCACGCCGGCCACCTTATCGTCCTCCGCCAAGACGCATCGCCCCATTCCCCATTCCTGGGCTTCGGCGGCGCGAACGCCAACGCCCGCCGCGACGCCTCGCCCCATCCTGGGCTCGGGCGGCGCGTGCGCGCGCTCGCGTGCTCGTCCTTGTGGCGGCCGAGGCCACCGTCTCCCTGGCCCACCTCACCGTGCCCCCGCTCGCAGCCGAGCAGCTCCAGCGTGCCAGAGGCCCTGCCGTCGCCGGATCCGCGCGGGGGCTTTGCCCGGAGGACCCAAACGGCGGCGGCGAGGAGAGGACGAGAAGGGGGGTGGCGGCCGCTGCGCAGGCGAGATGCGCCAGAGTGGCAGAGCTTTGTGACGGGAGGGGCGCAACACTCCCTAGGGTCTTTTTTAAAAAAGTGAAACGTTTTTTCTCAGAATATCCACTTAAAATAGGACTGCGGGTTGAACACCAAAAAACATAGGGGCTTTTTTGCAAACTTGCTGACGACGTACGACCAGAAGCAATAAGTGCTTTAGAAACTACTAGGGTTTCGTCCGGCTTTCTTGGTAAAGCAACATCACCGATACAACCAATAATTAAGTATGGAAAAATAAATAAGCCTACAGGAACTGGGTGTTGACCGTGTGCATCTTTTTCCAAAAAGGCCACGTATATTAAGTACCAGAAACCCTTACAAGAACACTTTATAAAATTGAAAATTACATCCAACCATTCAGGGTACCAAAGTCTTCTTCGTCATGCATCCACCGGCCACACGTAATGAACAAAGCTCGTTGCCGCAGCGGATCAAACTTGTTTAAATCAGGGAAGATGTAAAAGCAATGACCAGGAGGTCATCGATATAGACCCGAAGACGTCGATCACTCTAACGTACATCTTAACCATGTAGAGACCTGGTGTGTATTCATTTCTACGTATCTCCTAGATGCCATATTATGAGTTAATAAAGGCACCTTTTATGTAAAAGTACTCCAGGATAGCATGATGATATGCAATTTAACATAGGAGACCATGTCAGTATCAAACATGAGTACTTTCCTTATCGGAACCGAAAGAGTATTGTGGAAATTAAATCTAGCAAAAGTGCATGACTAGCCATTCTCCACGCCTGCAGGCTATAAACAGGAATTAATAAATCCACCATCAACTATATCAGCCAGCAAACTTCTATAATAGCATATTTCTCAAATCAACAAAATTACATATTTCAAAAGTACATTTTGTGATACATATATGCATATGATTTATGAACATCGTATCTGCATATTTTTAAAGTTGATAAAAGTAATAAAGAGAAGTTGTAAAACAAATAAAACTCGAGCTTGGCTAGCTCAAAACTCGGTTGGAGTTATTCTTAAATAATGTACTCCCTCCGTTCCTAAATATAAGTCCTTTTAGAGATTTCAAATGAACTACCACATACGGATGTATATAGACATATTTTAGAGTGTAGATTCACTTATTTTACTTTGTATGTAGTCACTTGTCGAAATCTCTAGAAAGACCTATTTTTAGGAACGGAGGGAGTAGCTGCTAGTCCC
>NW_021225279.1:0-1883 GCF_002162155.2 Triticum dicoccoides
GAGGGAGATGCGCCCTCTGGCAAGTCAGCTGGCAGAAGAAACGAACTTGATAGTTCACTGGTCCTTCTATGATGCTAACAACAAACGGGTTGAGGCTGTCATTCCAGAAGTGCAAAATCTTATTCCGCCAATCCGTAAGCACACTTACGCCCCTGACGTTGATCCGACTGAACTTATAAGTGAAGAGGTTGTCTTTCAGGCCTTAACCCGGATTGATTGGACCACCACTGACTTCCAGCCGTTGGATGGGGAGGAGGAGGCTGAACCGACGCCAGATGACCCATCCACTTCGCGTCAACATGGCGATGAAGCTTGATCCGGCAATCTAGTTGATACTTCAGAAACTGTCCGATTTAGAACAATGCCATATTTTGGGCCGTTACGCGCCTTGTAATAGGGTAGCAAAAATACTTTAATCTGCTGCCATCGTGCAGTGGGAGATACTTTATGTGATCCGCCATGATAATTTCAATGTTGGCTCATCTATCATAGTATGCAATCCTTATGTCTGCGTAAAAAGAATTGTCCGGGCGATTTACCGCCGGATGGGTCATAATGCCCAAGATAAAACCTGATTGATAATAAAAACTTGAGGAATATGAAATAACTCATACCTGTGATGTGATATCACTTTAGTTGGTATACCAACTTTGATTGTAATAAGGGTGAAGACCCAAATCTGGAATTTCGTATAACTTCATCATGTACTGATGGCGTATAATAAGTCATGCCGGGTTATGATGAACACCAGATGATCAAAACTGGCGACAAGTAGTCAAAGCCAGCCGGGTTAACAAACTCCGGTTTGATAATAAGGTCTGTCAACTTGTAGTTGAAAACCAAGCCGGTTTAAGAAACACCATGCTAATAAGATGACTGAAAAGTCATACCAGGTCAAAGAGACCGGTTTAACATAAAATTTATCAAACGAAAAGTGACAAATGCAAATAAAAACCGTGTAGTCGAGGCTTTTCAAGGGCTGCCAGGCCCAAATCCGAGGCTTTTCATGGGCTGCCAGGCCGCTGAGTTAAACCATTTGACAAAGCCTTTTAAGATGGGCCTCCAACTAACCAATCACCGTTTTAACTTTGACAAGTTCAGGGTCTCAATGAGAGTAAATGTCAAACGTTCGGAGGGTCATGCCAGGATTACCTGGATAGGAGTGGCTTACTTGATGAAGGCAGGTTAACCCGGGGTTTTAGGTAAATATACCAGGCTTCCAAGCCATTGGTCGATACCCAGCTACAAGGGTCCTTTCAAACTCCTTGGTATTTGACACAAAGAGCCCCCAAGTAACGTGATGAGTTGTGCTCATTGGGTGCCTATGTTTGAGCTATGCATAGCATCCAGGCTCTCTTTGGCCCCTTGGGTGTGAAGCTCCCAAGCTGTATTGTGGCGTGGTAGCCGGTTTAACAGGCAGTACTCCGCTTTGTCAGCTGAAGCCCCCATGTAATTCAAAGGATATTTGAGAAAAAATAGCAGAGGCCCTGCTTATAGCAAGGATGCTGGTTTATTTTATTAATCATAATATATACATTGTCGAAATATGTACATAAGAAAAGCCTATGGCTCAAGTGTAGTAAGGCCGTAGGAGAGCTATGTTCCACGGCCGCCGGGTCTCCTCCTCAGAGCTGCGTGAGTTGTCTCGAACGTCAATGAGGTAGTATGATCCGTTCTATAGATTTTTGCTGACCACAAAGGGCCCTTCCCAAGGTGGGGATAACTTGTGCATGTCGGTCTGATCCTGGATGAGCCGGAGCACCAAGTCGCCTTCTTGAAAGGTTCTTGTCTTAACCCGACGGCTGTGATAACGCTGCGGGTCTTGTTGATAAACCGCTGATCGAACCAAAGCCATGTCCCGTTTCTCATCTAACAGGTCCAGC
>NW_021225280.1:0-1885 GCF_002162155.2 Triticum dicoccoides
CCGTGCTGACCACTGGGCCACGTTGACTCGGTTCGCACCGGCGGTGCAAGCTGGATATTCAGATATGCGCGATCTCTATCCTGTGAGATCTGCTCTGCCGGACGTGATGGTTTGGCGTGATGTAGGAGGCATCACCCCACCTCGCGGTCCCCGCAGGCCACCGTTTGCTGGTCCAAGGCCTCATCCTAGCCCCTATGGTCCACAAGCTCCGCGAGACCGTCTGTTTCCGGATGATCATGTTGAACTTCCAGGCTATGGAGGTGACTTCTACGAGGACTACTACGGATCGGTCTGAGTTAGTGGTAGTATCACTAGTTCGCACTAGCTGTGTCGTCTATCGTCCCGCGTGACTCGTGGGATATGACTTAGCTTGTACTCTTCCGGAGGTGTAGAAAAATAATGTATAGGAGCTTGGAATGCCTCCGATGAGATGTAATCCTTTTTCACCGTAATAGTACTTTGTTTGGTCTTGTACTAAACCCTGTATGGTGTGTATGATGATGGAATAAAAGAAGCAGTTTCTGTATCTACCATGTCATACGGATGATCATCTTGCATTCCGACTTATTCCTTACATTATGTATCCTATGTCAGAATTTTACCATCCTGACTAAATCATTGTCTTGGTTACCTAGGATGGTCAACACGCGCGCTAACCCTGCTTCCCAAGAGCAGGCCGAAGGCAGTGAAGCCAGGGATGCAAATCTGCCTCATCCCCCTTCACTAGCCGAGGTTATGATGGAAGCTGAGAGAAACAAGCGGGAGACCAACCGTTTGTTGGAGCGTATTGAACAGAATACAGCACACCATCAGAGGGCTAACGTGGTGTCACTCAGTGATTTTATCAAATTGCATCCACCCACGTTCCACCACTCCGTCGAGCCTCTCGACGCTGATGATTGGCTTCGCAGTATCTCTCACAAGCTGCGTTCCGCGCTAGTAGCTGAGGTTGACAAGGTCACCTTTGCTGCATATCATCTTGAAGGCCCCGCCAGTCTATGGTGGGAGAATTATGGAGCTATGCGGCCAGCGGGCCATGTCACTACTTGGGCTGAGTTCAGCGAGGCTTTCCGTGAACATCACATTCCGGAGGGTCTCATGGACCGTAAACGTGAAGAATTTTGCAGTTTCACCCAAGGCCGACTTTCTGTGGATGCCTATAGCAGGGAGTTTGGTAATCTCGCCCGATATGCAACTGAGGAAGTGTCTACTGACGCCAAGAAGCAAGCAAGGTTCCGTAAGGGCCTTAGTCCTGAGCTTCGCCGCGACCTCCGTCTGCATGAGTGCACATCTTTTTAGAAACTTGTCAACAAAGCCATCAGTGCTGAAACTGGTCAGACTGACTATGACGCAACACGCAAGCATGGCCGTGATATGGGTTCCTCATCCGGTGCTGGTCCTCAGAAGCGCCGCGTGTGGGTGCCCAACACCGCCCTGCCACCCAGGTTCACACCGAGGCCATCTTTCCAGGCGCCTCGCCCCGTTCAACAGTCTGCTCCAGCCAAGCCCTATGGGGGTCCAACCAATAATGCTCCTCCACGTACCAGTTCCGTGACTTGTTTCAAATGTGGGGAATCTGGTCACTATATGCGTGAGTGTCCCCAGACCAACCCCAACCAATCCGCTAAAGCTGTTGGCCGTGGCAAGCCGACAGGAAAAATATTCCACGCCAAGCCGGTCACCGCTTCACGTGGCCATGTCAACTGTATCTCTGCCGAAGAAGCTCAAGAGGATCCCAACGTCGTTCTCGGTACGCTTCTTGTTAATTGCCACCCGGCATCTGTTCTTTTCGATACAGGAGCCTCTCATTCTTTTATATCTGAAAACTATGCTCGCTTGCATAACGTCGCATTCGGTGATATGCCAACCTCTATGGTAATTCAAA
>NW_021225281.1:0-1925 GCF_002162155.2 Triticum dicoccoides
TGTCCCTGATGCAGAAAGAACCCAGTGTCATCACGTCGCACATTAATGCCGAGGAAGAAGTGCAATGCGCCGAGATCCTTCAGTCGAAACTCAGAACCGAGGCGACCAATGATGTCGCGAAGAAGATCCGTGCGGGAGGCAGTGATGACAATATCATCAACATAGAGCAGAAGCATAGCCACATGATCAGCCCGATGCAGCACGAACAGAGACGTGTCAGATGTAGTGCTGCGAAACCCAAGAAGACCAAGGAATCCGGCGATGCGCTGGTACCAAGCGCGCGGAGCCTGTTTGAGGCCATATAAGGACCGGGACAACAGACAAACATCATCCGGCTGCTGAGGGTCAACGAACCCAGTGGCTGCTGACAGAGGACTCGCTCCTGAAGATGGCCATACAGAAAAGCATTGTTGATGTCGAGCTGATGGATGGGCCAGTGAGGAGAAGCAGCCAGCTGAAGCACCACACGAATCGTGGCGGGTTTGACGACCGGAGAAAAAGTCTCAGAGAAGTCAACGCCAGCACGTTGTGCAAATCCTCGGACAACCCAGCGAGCCTTGTACCGATCCAGTGAGCCATCCGGATGGAGTTTGTGACGAAAAACCCACTTGCCCGAGATGATGTTGGCTCCAGGAGGACGAGGAACAAGGGTCCAGGTCCGGTTGGCGACGAGAGCATCGTACTCAGCTCGCATAGCGGCGGTCCAATGCGGATCACTCAACGCAGAACGCACCGATCACGGAACCGGAGAGAGGGTCGTGACGCTGAGATTGTGGTAGCGCGGGTTCGGCTGGTGCACACCGGCCTTGGCACGCGTCACCATATGATGGTGAGATGGCGATTGCCACTATTTGGAACGGCTCGGTTTTTGATGGTAGTGTGCTTTTTTCGTACTTCTTTGCACTCGGCTTGACATTTACCTCCAAAGCATCTGGCCATGTTTGGACACTGTTCAACGTCTATGGACCATGTAGAGGAGATGATTGGGTTTTGTTTACCAACTGGCTCTATGATCTAGTAATACCGGACACGGATGATTGGCTTCTAGTGGGAGACTACAACTTTATCAGGTCTTCTAGTAACAGGAACAACCGGGTGGAAATGTAAATGATATACTTTTATTCAATGATATTATCCACGCTCAAGCCCTAATTGAAATTCCTCTCAATGGGTGATCCTACACTTGGAGTATAACATGCAAATAGATCCTTTGCTCGAGCAGATTAATTGGTTCTTCTCTTCTTGCCACTGGACCCAAACATATCCAAATACAATTGTTACTCCCCTTGGCAAACTGGTGTCGGATCACACCCCGTGTGTGGTTAACATTACGACCTCAATACCCAAGAGCAAAATATTCCGATTTGAGAATTACTAGCTCAATCACCCAGGTTTTCTTGAGGTCGTGCAGGCCTCCTGGAACAAGCAATGCTATGCGAAAAACAGTGCTGCCCTAATGTGCAAGAAGATGAAAACTATGTGATATGATCTCAAAAAATGTAGTAAAGGGATTTCGCGCCTCTCGATCCTCATTCAAAACTCCAACTGGGCCCTTAATGAGCTAGATGGGCTTGAGAACCAGAGACCACTCACTGTCCCGGAAGAGAACTTTAGGTTGATTGTCAAAGCCCACCTTCTGAAACTTCTGCAATACCAAAATCAATACTGGAGGAAAAGATGTACAATCAGATATATCAAGTTTGGAGAAGAAAACACGAAACTCTTTCAGGCCCTTGCCACTGAGCGCTACAGAAGAAATTCTATCTCCTCCTTGAAACTACAAGATGGATCGGTGGTCACAGATCATAACTCTAAAGAAGCAATCATGTTTAACACATATAAAGAGAGGCTTGGGGACTCTTCTACCCCTTCCATGAAATTTGACCTAGCCACAATCATCAAAAAAGTGGACGTGCTGGATACCC
>NW_021225282.1:0-821 GCF_002162155.2 Triticum dicoccoides
CTGACTTAGTTCGTTCCAAAGGGATATTCTTGTGTAGTGTGTGTTGAAGAAAGATGATATCTTCATCGATTGGTCCCTGTGATCAGTTGCTGGACCTATCATTTCATCTAACCTTTGATTGGAGTATGGGCTATCATCCAATCAGACCAGAACCAACGATATTCGTAATGTTGTCTTACTCGTGGTTGATCCCTCGAGCATACACCATTATAACTTTTGGGTCTGACCAATGCTATCACTTGTTCACTCAACTATGGAATTCCTTTTAAAAGGAAACCCAGATGAATTGTTGTTGAGCCCATTGACAACATCCTTATCCCCTCCATAATTTTGTTGGACATTAAGCTAGTGTTGGAAACTTTGAAAGCATTTTCTTCATGCTAGCTCATGAAGTATTTGTTTGATGAAAGAAGTGACTTCCTCTAGTTCATGTGCATTTGATGCAAGTTGCCGCCGTGGACTCGAGAAAGTCAATGTTGTTTCCTCTGGAATCATCGCAAGTCAGTCATGCACATGTGCGAAGAATTCTGTGGTTTGAAGACTTGCAACCTTCAATCTATATGTATCCCTAGCACACCAAGCCACTGATTGATTTGTTCAAGGAGAAGAAGTTCCTTCTTAAGAGTATACCTTATGCAAGGATTTTGATATCCTCGTTGATGGTTCCCCACCTGAACTCGGTAGTGTTTTATGATAAGACTACCACGTGGTCATGCTTGTCTGGGACAGCGTGTTCACATGTTTGTAGCAGAACCAGCTCATGTTTTGGAGCTTGCTATCGTAGTTCATCTCCCGAGAATCCCGCAACGTCATCTCGTCGA
>NW_021225283.1:0-505 GCF_002162155.2 Triticum dicoccoides
GGGCTAGGGTTCTGCCCCCATCCGTCCATCCATCCATGGGTCGGGTCGGACCTTCATGGCCGACCTCGAGGACATCCATGGGTGTAGGACATCGCGCCGGTGCTGCTTTGGATCTGCGCGTCGCTCGATCTGGAGCCGTCCCTCCCCTCCCCTCCCCTCCCATCCCATCCCATCCCCTCTCCTCCCCTCCCTTGGGAGAGGAGAGGAGAGGAGAGGAGAGAAGCTGAGGGTGGAGCGGCGGCGCTGGAGGGAGAGGAGGCCGCCGGACTTGGGGTTGGGGCGGCGGCGGGGCAGAGGGGGAGAGCGGTGGTGGTTGGGGATTCAATCATGGGAGGAGGAGTGCGTTTGGTTTGAAAAAGAGGAGCAGCCGTCGTGCGCATAGGACCAGCGCACCAGAAAAGCAACCGCCGACGATGAAGACAAGCATAGATCAAAGACACATAGAACGAAGACCGGATGGATCCACCAAAAGACAAAACGCCGATCTACACGCCCTCCGACGACG
>NW_021225284.1:0-802 GCF_002162155.2 Triticum dicoccoides
CACCCAAGCCGCGCCTCACCCCGCGCCTCTCACCCGCGCCGCCGCCCTTGTGCATCGCCGCCGCGCCCAACGCCGCCCAACCCCGCGCCCTAGTGCCGCCACCGCCACCATGCGTCACCGCGCCGCCGCCGCCCTGCGTCAACGCCGCCGTCGCCGCCGTTCGCCGGAGGTACCGCGTCGCGTCTCTTCTTTCCCTCGGTTCGGTTTTTCTTATAAACCGTTCCGATTCTTTTCTTCTCTACCGATTCGTTTTCTTTCCGATTTTTCGCTAGACCGTTCCGGTGTTCTAGATCGGTTTTTCGTTCGATCTCTTTTCCGAAAACCCTAGATTGGTTTTCGTTCTTCTTTCGGACCGTTCGTCTCAACGAACGTGATCACCGATTATTTCCCGGTTAACGACGTCTGTTCGTATAACCGTTCTTCTTTTTCTTCTCGTCGGATTTATTCCGCGATCGCGATCTCAGATCCGATCTTCGTTCTAGTTTATCTTCTCGCTCGTTTATCGGAATCAGGTGATTCAAGCGCCTGGAGTTTCATCTCGAAACCGCCGTTTCGTCTAATCAACTTGAACAAGCTTTTGCTACAGTAAAATTTTGACCTAGATTCAACTTGCTAGAACCGAGTTGTTTTCTTCCGCCGTTTGTTTTTCGTCGTTTGTTCGGCTCGTTCTTTCTTTGCAACCGGAGTTTTTAAGTTGAACTTTCTGGTTCGTTCTCTTGTTCGATTTTTCCCTGTGCATTAGATGAGTACTTATTGTGTGGTTACTATTGCTTGCCTACGATAGATTGACCGGAGTATGACG
>NW_021225285.1:0-998 GCF_002162155.2 Triticum dicoccoides
GGCCTTTAGTCCCGGTTGGTGAACCGGGACTAAAGGGTCGGTACTAATGCCTCCCCCTTTAGTCCCGGTTCAATCCAGAACCGGGACTAAAGGCCGCGGCCACGTGGAGCCTTTAACAATCCACCTTTAGTCCCGGTTTGTAACACCAACCGGGACTGACTAATGGAAATTTTATGATTTTTTTTTTGAATTTTTTGAATTTTTTTTTGAAATTTTTTATTTTCAAATTTCTGAATTATTTTAACCCCTCATTAGTGAATCTCTAATCAGCACCCCTCATCACTGCTCAATTTATCCTCTTCTCTAATCACCCTCATCATTCCAAATCACCTAACTTCCCGAACGGTCACCCATCCTCCCACTCACCAAGCCTGAGCACGCTTAACTTCCGGGTTCTATTCTCCCTCGTTTCCAAGTCTGCACTTGTTGTTTTCCTGACAATAGTAAGATGTTAATCCTATTAACCCTCAGGAATTTTGCTTGAGCATGAATTGACACATTTCACTGTTTGAGTTTCAAACTATTGTTTTCAAAAACAATAATTATTTAGAAAACAATAGTTATTTTGAATAATTAGTTTGACCAGGGTTTGACCATAGTTTGACCACAGTTTGACTACAGTTTGACCAGATTTGACCAAAATTCAAAATAACTGAACAAATTAGTTATTAACACTAATATTCTAGAATAATTAGTTTGACCATGGTTTGACCACAGTTTGTCATTTTTCCGATTTTTTCCACTCTAGATATTAAAAGCCCCGTATCTTTTTTTCTGTTAGGTTTTTGAGGATTTTGAAAATGTTAAATTTGGATATGCAAAATTTATGCCCATATTAAATTTGGATGTAACTTTTCGAGTAGATGATTTTTCATATAAAAAACTTTTTCATTCGAGTTAGTATGCAAAAGTTATGCCCATATTTACAAATTCCAGAGAGATTTTGCAAATAAAGTCGACATTTCCATCATTTTTTTTATTTTTTTAAATTGAAAAGG
>NW_021225286.1:0-445 GCF_002162155.2 Triticum dicoccoides
AACCAAGCAAAAACAAATTGTATAGAGCCAATATTGCATTAATAATAATTATTTCAAAAGATATGTGATGATTATACTTCTAATGCATGTGACCTTTTTACATTGTTAATGTTTATAATTATTAAATACCGTATAAAGTTGTATTGCATGCTAGCCCATGCGATTCGCATGGGTTGACGACTAGTATTAAGCAATTTCTATAGTGGGTGTGAGAGATATATTTGGTAGTTATAAATTACACGGTATCTCTACTCCTAATGAACGAGTTGGTGAATAGTCTCCACGGTTTATTTTCGCTGGGTTTTTTCGTCTCTCCTCCCACCACCCCCTCCCACACAGGTCCATCGGTTTATTTTTCTCTCCACTCTTTATTACAACCAGAAGTTTCCAAACGTATAACAAATCACAGATCTAACTTCCTTAAATTGTGCAAATCAATCAATTC
>NW_021225287.1:0-848 GCF_002162155.2 Triticum dicoccoides
ATCAACCAAACCCTAGGGCTGCTAGGGCTCGGCAGGAAGTAGCGACAGAAAATAGACGTACGTGAAAAAGTAATGTTTGTATTGATAGATCGATTGCTTGGGGGGTTTCCAATCGGCCGTGACCTTATAAATAAGGTACGCTGGACTTTGCGTATACAAGGCAGGACTTGGTTCCGTAGCATGCCTTGTCGTACAGGAATACAACTCCAAAACTAAAACCGAACAAGACTTGATTCGGTTACCATGTAACATGCGTACAAAAATATACTTGCCAATCTAAGTACGTGACAAATCTAGGCCATATCCACGTACATACAGTCTTGCGTATATAAATAAAGTATTCCGGCCACGTCGCCATTACACTAAATATAGTGGCTAAGCAAACGTATAAATACCTTGAGCCCACCAAGAAAATATTAAATATTCCGGCAACATCGCAAATCAAACTGGATAATGGCCATCAGGACTAAGCATACTTCTTCATATATGTAGATATATATCACTTGCATGCATCACGCCCATGATCCAGTATAGCATATGCTTCTTCTTAAGACTTGTATCTTCACCTTCCATGAAATTTCCTATGGCAATACTTCAACAATGCATTAACCGACCAGCTTGATAAATCATTGATTTAATTTGGCTCATCACATACTAAGTAGCCAAATTATACCATCAACAGTACCCCGGCGAGGACGCCGGTGCGGAAACCGACTCCACAGACGGTGACACCGCCGCCCCGACAAAGAAGGGCCAGCGCGTAACAGAAAGCGCAAGGGCAAGACTGTGCTTGCCGTCGAGGGATTTGATGACACCGGCACTGCCAAGAAGGCCAAGGCAAGCGACCC
>NW_021225288.1:0-986 GCF_002162155.2 Triticum dicoccoides
GCTGCTAGTATGCTTATCTTGTCATGCAATGCATTGTGGTGAGTGAATCGAGCTCACAAAGATGCCTTCATAACTCTGTTTATGCCATGCTTTATTTTCTGCCAAGTCTGAACCTGTTAATAAAACTTGCTATGTTTACATGGGTGCCATCATATTTTCTGTACCTTCTGGGTTCATGATCAGTAAGGGACTTTTGTTCTATGCTTTGAGTAGATTCATGTCATGCCTTTGTTTGCTATGATATGTTCCTGTAGCATGTTGTTTGCTTGCTCTAAACATGGCTTCCTGATGTTATTCCTGGCATGTTAGTTATTTCTCTAAGTTTGTGAAGCTGATATCTTTTGCACTTTTGCCATGCTTGTTTGAACCTGTTCTAGTGTGATTTAACCGTAGCTCAGTGTTCATGTTTTGTCAAGCATCTTGAGTAGATCACTGCCATGTGCTTTGTTGTTATGTTGGAGTGCAGTAGCTTAGTTTCTTGTTGCATTCTAGATGGCATCGTGCTGTTAATCATAGAATTGTGACGTTCTTGTTTTGCTTGCCATTTGCAAACCGTGCATCCGTTTCCGGTGATCTTTATATCGATTTCGACCGAAATCATCTCATCTTTCCATCGGCACACTTGGTTTGCAAGTTGATGCCTTGTTCATCCTTTTCCTTTCAGAGCACGCATATGCATTGCATATCATGTCTTGCATGTCATGTCATGTTTTTACATCATGTTGTTTGTGCATTGCACCATGATTGATTGTTGGTCCTTTGCTTGTGTTCTTGTTTTGGGTAGAGCCGGGAGACGAGTACTTGATCGAGGAACCTTTCGAGTACCCTTATGAGGATCAAGCTTTCGTCAACTCTGAGAACTTTGCAGGCAAGATGACCATACCCTCGAAATCACTTCTATCTTTGCTTGCTAGTTGTTCGCTCTATTGCTATGCCGCCATACCTACCACTTGATATATCATGCCTCCCATATTGCCATGTCAAGC
>NW_021225289.1:0-404 GCF_002162155.2 Triticum dicoccoides
CTGAGTTCTGTGTTTGTGATCCATGAACAGCTACTACCACGCATTGGGCCCGAAACCAATGGACCCTCTCGACTTATTAACTGCCCTTGCTCTCTGTCAAGTTGTTGCAACTAGTTTCTGGTGTTTGTAGGATATTTGTTGGAGGCCGTGCATAGCGCTGACCCTCGAGGTGGGCTATGATGCGGTAGATACACCGTGGCACGGTGTACCGGGCACCCATTTGGTGTCTCGGGAACCCTGCACACATCGTTTGGGGCTGTGAGCGAAACTCCGGCCGAATCTCCTCGCGGATGGAACCCTAATAGGCGATAAACCTGTACTAGAGACTTGTGTGGTTAGTCAGGTCGTGGCCGACACCCACGTTGGGCTTCCGCTTGAAGGTTGCCGAGTACATGTCGTGTAAA
>NW_021225290.1:0-1937 GCF_002162155.2 Triticum dicoccoides
CTTGGTTCATCCGTAGAAAACGATAGGAAAAGCTCTCTATTCTCCTTGCTTTTGAAGATATCAGCAGCCATCACCATATCAGCCATTTGTAGACCAGGTAGACGTTCAAGTGTTGTGACACACCTACTGATGCTATAGGGATCCTCAAGCTTCTTCTCCTCAATAGCTGCAAACCGTTCAATTTCTTCTTTCTTGAGCTTCAAGTACTTCTCTTGAAAATCACTATTTTTCTGCCTCTTTGTGGGTCTTGCTCCACACATTTCCGGTGTTTTCACAAACTGAGAATTCATTTGTGTGGAGCGCCTTGATGGGCATTGCTGCTGGGGAAAATCAGAAGTGTCTTTCTCACCTTCTTCTTCAATGGGAAAATCAGCAGCATTTATATTAGGTGAGGGTGATCCATCATAATCATTGGTCCCTTGTGATTCTGCAAATTTGGTTTGTGATGGTTCTTTATCCCTATCTGCATAATAGTCCATGCCACGCCTATTCCTTCCTTCAGCATACCGTCCTGGAGATGATTAAAAACTAGTGAGAACATGCTTACAACACAGAAAGTGTTTGTCTCTCCATACAATGTTATAGCTTACCTTCATACAATGCAAATAAATCATCATAATATGGAAAGTGTTTGTCTCTCCATATGAGTGCATCCGTGTTACGACGCTCCGCAAATGATTCCCAAACGGCATCTGGGGCAACAACTTTCATTCCGATACGGTCCCAACCAAAGCCACTCTCAGCTGCCAACTCTTTCACAGTGCGGAAGTCTTTCTTCAGATCCTGTTCCTTTTGTTTCACTTTTTTAACATCTAGTGACAAGCCAAACTTTTTGTTTATGTTATCCACAATCTTATTCCATGCCTCTTTACTCCATGCATTCTGAGTTCTATAACCTGGGACATTAAAATCTTTCAGCTGTTGAATAAGATATAGCTTTATTTGGTGACTCCACTTGGCTCTAGGAAGACTCTTTTTGGAATTTGAAACTGCAAAGCAAAGAGCTATATTACATAATATGCAATTGTGCTTCCATGATTAAATTTCAGTAATTCACACATTAACAAGACTGAGATTAAGAGATTTTGTACCACTATCCTCATGCTGCCTTGCACTCCTTTGGTCAAAGTCGAGGTCATCACAACGCTGCAGCGTACCAAAATTAGGACGGCGTCCTATGATCCTTTGACTGAACTCCAAGTCATCAAGTCCTGAAATACACAAAATATTATGCTATTGTGCTTCCGTATTAATTTCACCAAATTAACTTAACCAAGAATAAGAGAATCAATACCATTGTCCTGACCAATATTTGTTTGGTGTCTTGTAGCTCCTTGAGTAAACTCCAGGTCATCAAGTCCTTGAATATATTGAACATTATGCAATTGTGTTTCCATGATTAAATTTTACCATATTAAATTGAATAAGAATAAGAGAAATTGTACCATTGTCCTGATGGTGACCAATATTTGGACAATGTATTGTAGTCCTTTGACTGAACTCATGGCCTTGAATACCAAAGTCTATCATCCTGCCTTGATCATCCATCTGAAGAAACTGAATCGTATTATTAGTGGGACTAGTGAGATAGTAAAATATGTACTGTTATGTAATAAAAGAAATTACGTTTTAATAAGACATATAATGGGACTAGTGAGAGCTGAGAGATGAGTCAAGCCACAATCAATTGTATTGCCTGGTCAGAGTTACAAGAGTACAAGTAGGGAACACAAGAACTACTCCCGTGATGGACGGCACCAGCTATACATCTGTGCTATTAGATTAGGACTCTAAAAGCTAGCAAACTGAGCAATTAGATTAGGACTGTGCGTCTAATTTTTGTTGGGCCCTTTCCTAAAAAATCTTGGGATTGGGCTGGACTAGAGACTCATGATACGGGGGATTTCTAGGGGCATCTCACACCGGCAAGATGGACA
>NW_021225291.1:0-1223 GCF_002162155.2 Triticum dicoccoides
TCTCATTTTCCTTATCCTTGGGCTGTTTCCCTTGGAACTGCTGAATCAAAAGCCGACACTGTCGAGTGGTATGTTTTGGGTAAATGAGTTTACCCTCTTCATCTTTTTTCGTGTGAATGTGACACGGCAAATCCAACACGTCATTTCCATCCTGGTCTTTCACCTTCTTGGGGTTCCAAGGACCCTTGGGTTTCCCCTTGAACTTTCCTGGGGTCACAGCCAAGGCCTCTCTAGGAGCAGCTGGCTCGGCTTTGCGCTTCTGCTTCCGACTGGAGTTTCCTCCGCCGGCTTCATTAGCGGCTGATTTGTACTTACCACTCCGGAGCCGATCCTCCTCCTCGCCGTTTGCATATTTGGTGGCAATCTCCATCATCTGACTCAGGGTCATATCGCCAGTTCGACCGAACTTCAAACTCAACTCTCTGTTCTTGACACCTTCTTTGAAGGCACAGACTGCCTGGTGATCAGATACATTCTCGACTGTGTGGTGCAAAGTGATCCACCTCTGGATATAATCCCGCAAAGTTTCATTCGACTTTTGCACACACGACTACAACTCTGTCAACCCTGCTGGTCGCTTGCAAGTCCCATCAAATGTCCTGACAAACACTCGGGCAAGATATTCCCAAGTGTAAATACTGCTGGGTGCTAACTGATTCAACCATGCTCTGGCTGAGCCCTCCAACATAAGAGGCAAATGCTTCATGGCTACCTCATCGTTGCCGCCGCCAATCTGAACAGCCACTCGGTAATCCTCAAGCCAAGTGTCAGGGTTGGATTCACCGGTGAACTTACTAACTCCAGTCGCCAACCTGAAGTTGGGAGGAATCACTGTGGCTCTGATAGCCCTGCTGAAACACTCTGGCCCTGAGACATGAATTCTGCTGCTGGAGGGAACATCTCTATCATGGCCTTCTCGGTGAGCTCTGTTCCTGTCAACCAGACCTTGGACGATAATGGATCTCGCATCAAAGCCTGGTTCCCTGGGGTCGACTGGAACTCTTCGCCCAGCACTGTGCTGGCGTTTGTCGTCCTGCTACCGAGGAGCGTATGATCCACCCCTTGGGGGAGGAGTGGCCACTCGACGTCGATCATTGCGATCGAATCGATGCTCATATTGCTCACGGCTCTTGTACTGATCATCATGCCGGCCCCCACGTTCCTCACGCCTCGGGGGCGATCTCGGACTATGAGCCGACTGGACTGAATTCGCAGTGACGGAT
>NW_021225292.1:0-3863 GCF_002162155.2 Triticum dicoccoides
CACCAACTGACAGCTCCACCGTTTAATGTAAACACGTATCCGGTTTGCGATTTAGAATCATCCGGATCAGTGTCAAAGCCTGCATCAACGTAACCTTTTACGGTGAGCTCTTTGTCACCTCCATATATGAGAAACATATCCTTAGTCCTTTTCAGGTATTTCAGGATGTTCTTGACCGCTGTCCAGTGATCCACTCCTGGATTACTTTGGTACCTCCCTGCTAGACTTATAGCAAGGCACACATCGGGTCTGGTACACAGCATTGCATACATGATAGATCCTATGGCTGATGCATAGGGAACATCTTTCATATTCTCTCTATCTTCTGCAGTGGTCGGGCATTGAGTCTTACTCAACTTCACACCTTGTAACACAGGCAAGAATCCTTTCTTTGCTTGATCCATTTTGAACTTCTTCAAAATCTTGTCAAGGTATGTGCTTTGTGAAAGTCCAATTAAGCGTCTTGATCTATCTCTATAGATCTTTATGCCAAATATGTAAGCAGCTTCACCGAGGTCTTTCATTGAAAAACTCTTATTCAAGTATCCCTTTATGCTATTCAGAAATTCTATATCATTTCCAATCAGCAATATGTCATCCACATATAATATCAGAAATGCTACAGAGCTCCCACTCACTTTCTTGTAAATACAGGCTTCTCCAAAAGTCTGTATAAAACCAAATGCTTTGATCACACTATCAAAACGTTTATTCCAACTCCGAGAGGCTTGCACCAGTCCATAAATGGATCGCTGGAGCTTGCACACTTTGTTAGCTCCCTTTGGATCGACAAAACCTTCCGGTTGCATCATATACAACTCTTCTTCCAGAAATCCATTCAGGAATGCAGTTTTGACATCCATCTGCCAAATTTCATAATCATAAAATGCGGCAATTGCTAACATGATTCGGACAGACTTAAGCATCGCTACGGGTGAGAAGGTCTCATCATAGTCAACCCCTTGAACTTGTCAAAAACCTTTTGTGACAAGTCGAGCTTTGTAGACAGTAACATTACCATCAGCGTCAGTCTTCCTTTTGAAGATCCATTTATTCTCAATTGCTTGCCGATCATCGGGCAAGTCAACCAAAGTCCATACTTTGTTTTCATACATGGATCCCATCTCAGATTTCATGGCTTCAAGCCACTTTGTGGAATCTGGGCTCACCATCGCTTCTTCATAGTTCGTAGGTTCATCATGATCTAGTAGCATGATTTCCAGAACAGGATTACCGTACCACTCTGGCGCGGATCTTACTCTGGTTGATCTACGAGTTTTAGTAGTATCTTGATCTGAAGTTTCATGATCATCATCATTAGCTTCCTCACTTATTGGTGTAGGTGTCGCAAAAACAGATTTCTGTGATGTACTACTCTCCAATAAAGGAGCAGGTATAGTTACCTCGTCAAGTTCTACTTTCCTCCCACTCACTTCTTTCAAGAGAAACTCCTTATCTAGAAAGGATCCATTCTTAGCAATGAATGTCTTGCCTTCGGATCTGTGATAGAAGGTGTACCCAACAGTCTCCTTTGGGTATCCTATGAAGACACATTTATCCGATTTGGGTTCGAGCTTATCAGGTTGAAGCTTTTTCACATAAGCATCGCAGCCCCAAACTTTAAGAAACGACAAATTTGGTTTCTTGCCAAACCACAGTTCATAAGGCGTCGTCTCAACGGATTTTGATGGTGCCCTATTTAACGTGAATGCGGCCGTCTCTAAAGCATAACCCCAAAACGATAGCGGTAAATCAGTAAGAGACATCATAGATCGCACCATATCTAGTAAAGTACGATTACGACCTTCGGACACACCATTACGCTTTGGTGTTCCGGGTGGCGTGAGTTGCGAAACTATTCCACAATTTTTCAAATGTACACCAAACTCGTAACTCAAATATTCTCCTCCATGATCAGATCGTAGAAATTTTATTTTCTTGTTACGATGATTTTCAACTTCACTCTGAAATTCTTTGAACCTTTCAAATTTTCAGATTTATGTTTCATTAAGTAGATATACCCATATCTGCTTAAGTCATCTGTGAAGGTGAGAAAATAACGATATCTGCCACGAGCCTCAATATTCATCGGACCACATACATCGGTATGTATGATTTCCAACAAATCTGTTGCTCTCTCCATAGTACCGGAGAACGGTGTTTTAGTCATCTTGCCCAAGAGGCACGGTTCGCAAGTACCAAGTGATTCATAATCAAGTGGTTCCAAAAGTCCATCAGTATGGAGTTTCTTCATGCGCTTTACACCGATATGACCTAAATGACAGTGCCACAAATAAGTTGCACTCTCATTATCAACTCTGCATCTTTTGGCTTCAACATTATGAATATGTGTGTTACTACTATCGAGATTCAACAAGAATAGACCACTCTTCAAGGGTGCATGACCATAAAAGATATTACTCATATAAATAGAACAACCATTATTCTCTGATTTAAATGAATAACCGTCTCACATTAAACAAGATCCAGATATAATGTTCATGCTCAACGCTGGCACCAAATAACAATTATTTAGGTCTAATATTAATCCCGAAGGTAGATGTAGAGTTAGCGTGCCGACCGCGATCACATCGACTTTGGAACCGTTTCCCACGCGCATCGTCACCTCGTCCTTTGCCAGTGCCCGCTTATTCCGTAGTCCCTATTTCGAGTTGCAAATATTAGCAACAGAACCAGTATCAAATACCCAGGTGCTACTGCGAGCTCTAGTAAGGTACACATCAATAACATCTATATCACATATACCTTTGTTCACCTTGCCATCCTTCTTATCCGCCAAATACTTGGGGCAGTTCCGCTTCAAGTGACCAGTCTGCTTGCAGTAGAAGCACTCAGTTTCAGGCTTAGGTCCAGACTTGGGTTTCTTCTCCTGAGCAGCAACTTGCTTGCTGTTATTCTTGAAGTTCCCTTCTTCTTCCCTTTGCCCTTTTTCTTGAAACTAGTTGTATTTTTAACCATCAACACTTGATGCTCCTTCTTGATTTCTACCTCCGCAGCTTTCAGCATTGCGAAGAGCTCGGGAATAGTCTTGTTCATCCCTTGCATATTATAGTTCATCACGAAGCTCCTGTAGCTTGGTGGCAGTGATTGGAGAATTCTGTCAATGACGCAATCATCCGGAAGATTAACTCCCAATTAAATCAAGTGATTATTATACCCAGACATTTTGAGTATATGCTCACTGACAGAACTGTTCTCCTCCATCTTGCAGCTATAGAACTTATTGGAGACTTCATATCTCTCAATCTGGGCATTTGCTTGAAATATTAACTTCAACTCCTGGAACATCTCATATGCTCCATGACGTTCAAAACGTCGTTGAAGTCCCGATTCTAAGCCATAAAGCATGGCACACTGAACTATCGAGTAGTCATCAGCTTTGCTCTGCCAGACGTTCATAACATCTGGTGTTGCTCCAACAGCAGGCCTGGCACCCAGCGGTGCTTCCAGGACGTAATTCTTCTGAGTAGCAATGAGGATAATCCTCAAGTTACGGACCCGGTCCGTATAATTGCTACCATCATCTTTCAACTTTGCTTTCTCAAGGAACGCATTAAAATTCAACGGAACAACAACACGAGCCATCTATCTACAATCAACATAAGCAAGCAAGATACTATCAGGTACTAAGTTCATGATAAGTTTAAGTTCAATTAATCAAATTACTTAAGAACTCCCACTTAGATAGACATCCCTCTAATCTTCTAAGTGATTACGTGATCCAAATCAACTAAACCATAACCGATCATCACGTGAGATGGAGTAGTTTTCAATGGTTAACATCGTTATGTTGATCATATCTACTATATGATTCACGCTCGACCTTTCGGTCTCCGTGTTCC
>NW_021225293.1:0-1934 GCF_002162155.2 Triticum dicoccoides
AATTCGTATTCAAAAAAAGTTTTTTATTATATAATTTTTGATCCCGCCGCAGTCGGTCTTGTGGGTTAAATTTATGGTCAAAGTTGAACCTCGAAAAGCGTGGGCGCGCTATATTTTGGAACAGAGGGAGTATGTTCGTTATTTGCTATACATTTATTATTTGTGGAGCATAGATCTTTCGATAATTTTATGTGGCTATAGTTTTGAAAGTTCACAGATTTTTTAATTCATTTATATGCACATTGCTGCCTAAAGGTTCAATCTATTTTTGTTTGTCCCCAGCACCCTGATATACACTACCAAACTCGTTTGACATTGAATTTTAAAAAAAACTTGTTTGACATTTGCAAAGTGTGCCGCTGATTTAATTAATTATCTTTTTTTTGTTTTCAAGAAAACAATATTCTTCTCATGTTTTGTTTCTTCATCTGTATATCTTTTTTGGATCACTCTGTTTCTCTCTCTTCGGTTGGTATACACTAGTTTCACATTTTCAAAACTTGCAACGTTGTGTATTTGTATTGTACCACTGACGCGTGTCCTTTGAATTTTCAGTCGAGTGTGGAAAAGTCGGACCGCAGAAACTAAAAGAAGTCATGCATGCAGATATATACAGCGGCAGGCAACTGGACCGAGAGCTTCAAAGCTACGCAGGAGTAGCAGAGTGCGGTAGCAAGCCTTCTCTCAAAAAGAGGTAGGAGAGCATTTTCGCCGGCCATGGTGACCAGCGGCAGTGGGCAGTTCAAGAGTGCAGGCCCCGTGTGGAGCCCGAAGAAGTACATCCTGGCGGCCACCACCGTGACCCTCGCCGTGAGCGCCGTGGCCGTGCTGACCACCGTGGTCCTCAGCCCCGCGCGCATCGCCTTCTCCGTCACCGGCGCCTCCAGCAGCAGTATCGAGGGAGCGTCGTTGGTGGCGCTGAACTTCACCCTCGACGCGGCCAACCCGAGCCGCCGCGCCGGGGTGGAGTACAGCTCCGTCACGGCCAGGCTTCAGCTCTACAGCGCGAGCCACGCGGCGGCCGCGTGGCTGAAGACGGACGTCCACCAGGCCATGCCGCTCCAGCAGCCGCCGGCGAGCTCGCGCAGCCTCCGCGCGTCGGTCCTCTTCGACTGCAAGGAATTGGGGTGCTGCGGGCGCGCGCCTCCGATGACCGTGCTGGTGCTCGCCCAGGTCCGGTTCAAGGTCGGGCTGGCCTACTCCCGCCAGTACGACGTCCAGGTCTCCTGCCAGCCCGTCGACTTCTTCGCCGCCACCGCCGCCGCCGCCGCTACAAGAGTTGTATGCGTTGCCTGACCTCGTCGCCACCGCCATTGCATGTGATATGTCGATCTAGATTAGTAGTAGTAGTAGTATATATGTATGATGTATCCCCAAATCGATTATATGATGATTTTCTGTGGCAATTCTTTTGGTTCTTCTGATCCGGCCGGCAGGATTTCGAAAATTACAGGATCAAGCTATCTTCGACAAAGAAACCAGGGAAAGTGGCTCTGCAAGTAGACCGGTCAGCGCGCAACAATGAGCACGACAGTTACACATAATGAGAATTAGAGGCCTACGATGAGTACATTCAGTCTGGTAGGCTGTCACCTCACCACATCGCCGTCAGGGTCTGTTTGGTTCTGATCCTGGAACATGTACCATTCTAGTGGTTGCCAGGCACATGATTAGGGTAATTTGCTGGTCATTGCGGAAAGTTGCCGGCGAATCACACAGAGCAAGGGAGTGAGACTTTAGCTGGGCCGACCCGTTGTAGCTAGGTTCTGTTTCGGCGTCTTTGCCGAATGTATTGCGCCAGGGACCCGGCAAACAGGTCTTGCCGAGTGTCATTGAAAAAATACTCGTCAAACAAGCGAAACTCGGTAAACATGTGCTTTGCCGAGTGTCATGGACAAAACACTCAGCAAAACAGTGGAACACAAAAAAAAAAA
>NW_021225294.1:0-388 GCF_002162155.2 Triticum dicoccoides
TATCACTGAACCTGCGTGGTTTCTGTAGCTGAACTAAGATCCATGTTGTCTGTGAAAACCAGGAAAATTGCATCTACTCAATGGTCCATGATGCAAGCATCGCCGCCGGCAATACTTGGCGCACCAGAGAACCCGCATTGCTGGATTTGTCGAGAGAGAACTGAGGGCAGCACATCCCATGCCTTTTTTCTGCAGCAGCTACACTTGGTTTACCAACTCACACACACACAAAATTGATAACAAGTTGGCACACGACCTGATAACAAGAGCACACATGAACTGACAAACAAGAGCACACCGATGATTAACATAATATAAATCCATTGTCGTTTTTTCCATTTGTTAAGTTGCTTTTTTCCTTCGAACCTTTACTGCTATGATTTTTTTT
>NW_021225295.1:0-1126 GCF_002162155.2 Triticum dicoccoides
CCTTTTACCTCAAGGGTAATGTCAACAATAATACTCTATGATAACTTACATCTGAGTGGATATATATCTGGATCTCTCCAACACATAGTGCTTGCCAAAAGAAAAAGTGTAAAAAGGAAAGGTGAATATCACCATGACTCTTGTATAAGGGTAGAAGATAAAAGTAAAAATAGGCCCTTCGCAGAGAGAAGCTGAGGTTGTCATGCGCTTTTATGGTTGGATGCACAAAATCTTAATGCAAAAGAACGTCACTTTATATTGCTGCTTGTGATAAAGAACTTTATTATGCAGTCTGTCGCTTTTATTTCTTCCATATCACAAGTTCGTATAAAGCTTATTTTCTTCACACTAGTAGAACATACATATTTAGAGGGCAATTTTTATTGCTTGCACTGATGAAAACTTACTCAATCCATAGGTAGGTATGGTCGACTCTCATGGCAAAACTAGTTTAAGGGATGTTTGGAAGCACAAGTAGTATCTCTACTTGGTGCAAAGAATTTGGCTAGCATAAGAGATAAAAGGCAAGCTCAACATGTTGGAGGATCCATGACAATATAACTTCGATTCAGAAATAAGAAAACATAACCCATTATGTTGTCTTCTATTCTGAAATAAGAAAACATAACCCATTATGTTGTCTTCCTTGTCCAACATCAACTTTCACAATTACAAAAGATGTCCAAGATAGTATATTTATATGTGAAGCCTCTCTTTCTTTATTACTTCCTATTAATTGCAACAATGACCAAAACTATGTTTGTCAACTCTCAACAACTTTTATTCATCCTACTCCTTATATGTGAAGGCATTACTCTCCAAAAGATCAATATATGATCTTTTTACTTCTTTTTATTCATTTCTTTTATTTAATTCCCTCAATATCATAGCAAGAAAGCAAAGCCCTCAACTCAAAACTAATCTTTCTTATTTATAACTCACGAACTAGATTACATAGATAGATCTTGAAACAAAACTCAAAGCTAGATCATACTAAAAAACTTTATTCTACTAATCAAGATATAACCAAAAGGATAGAACTAAGAAAAACAACAAAGGTAAAGGTGTGACGGCAATACGATACCGGGGTACCTCCCCCAAGCTTGACGGTTGCCAAGGGGAGTGC
>NW_021225296.1:0-392 GCF_002162155.2 Triticum dicoccoides
CATACCATAGAAGACAATCATAAGGAGAGAACCAGACCAAAAGAATAAATCCAGAATTCAACTGAAGTGCCAACCCAGATAGTGTAGTTATGGCACCAGTACAGCTGGACTAACACCAAAAACAGTGGTAATCCAGAGCTAATACTTAATCAGAAATAATTCCAATGCAATCCCTTGTTAACCTTCCCAAGCTGCCTCCGCAAGGCCGCTCTGTAACTCATCAAGATATCACCACCACTATGTGCTAGCTTTGCTTCCTTTCGTAGGATTCAAGAACAGATTCACATACATCTCTCATCATTTTAAGTGCAGCTGGCTTATCAGTCACATTATTAAAGCCTAACTTCTCAATGAGCTGCTACAAAGACAACACGCCGGCAATAGCAGATATT
>NW_021225297.1:0-1061 GCF_002162155.2 Triticum dicoccoides
CTGGGCCGGCCAAATGGGCTGGCCAGCTGGGCCAGGTAAGTGGCGCTAGGTAATTCCCTTCTCTCTCTGTTTTATTATTTACTGTTTTCTATTTTCTGTAGTTTGTTTTGATTTAGTTTAGCAACTAAATTATTTAAATAAATTCTGTAGATTTTTATGTGGCTTGCTAAAATATATACAAAGCCACTCACAAACCTCCAGAATTATTGGAGTCATATTTAATATATATTTAAATATATATCCAAAGCAAATAGTTATTGGATTAAATCAAATGACCAAAATAATTATCTCTGTGACTCCAAAAATATTGGTTTAAATTTTACCTCTTACCAATATTTCCATGGAATAACAGGAACATTTTCTTGGACACATTTGAGAAGATTTAATTGTTGGTTATTTTTAGAGGTTTTTGAGGCTTTGAAAACTCCTCAATTCAAATTTCATTTGAAATAAAACATGATGCTCACAAGAGGTCTAGCCTAGTGCATAACAGGACCAGGGATGTGACAACTCACCCCCACTAAACAAAAATCTCGTCCCGAGATTCAAGCGTAGGGTAGGGTGAAGGGCAAACACAAACTAGTATAATCTTCACGATCCAGGTTGCACTTCATAGGAACGTTGATTCGATCACCATCATTGCCTCGAAGTCTTTCTCTAAGAACTCCAACTAACATGACAAGAAGAGGGAAGGAAAACTCTAGAAGAATTAATCTTCTCAAGGAACGAACAACTCAGGATTGACTCACGGAATGGGACATAGCAACATCTCTCGAGCTGAGAGACGAAGCACACCTCTAGAGGAATGGAGTGGAACAGATGACGAAGGTTCACTAGGTAGACAACGATTCCACACCTAAGAAGGTGGTGAACGGTTGTCAACGTAGCGAGGAGTTGAGTTGCCATGATACCACAACGAGACACCTTCGGAACCGTGACTCGTAGATATCTCCCCTTAAGTGGCAAAAAGAATTACCTTTGATTCAGAGATCATTGAGACTCTTTAAACCAACCTAAGGCAATTCTCGAGCGATCGTTTGGAGGGGGTCGGTAGAATGGCA
>NW_021225298.1:0-713 GCF_002162155.2 Triticum dicoccoides
CCCAGGAAGAAGATTCCTTCCAAGGTGATGTGGTATGCTCCTATAATACCACGGTTGAAACGTTTGTTCCAAAACAAAGAGCATGCGAAGGCGATGCGATGGCACGCAGAAGACCGTAAGAAAGACGGAAAGTTGAGAGTACCCGCTGACGGTTCGCAGTGGAGAAAAATCGAGAGAAAGTACTGGGAGGAGTTTGCAGGTGACCCAAGGAACGTATGGTTTGGTCTAAGCGCAGATGGCATTAATCCTTTTGGGGAGCAGAGCAGCAACCCTAGCACATGGCATGTGACTCTATGTTTGTATAACCTTCCTCCTTGGTTGTGCATGAAGCGGAAGTTCATTATGATGCCAGTGCTCATCCAAGGCCCTAAGCAACCCGGCAACGACATTGATGTGTACCTAAGGCCATTAGTTGAAGAACTATTACAGATGTGGAATGGAACAGGTGTACGTGCGTGGGATGAGCACGGACAGGAAGAATTTGACCTAAAGGCGTTGCTGTTCATGACCATCAATGATTGGCCTGCTCTCAGTAACCTTTCAAGACAGACAAACAAGGGATACCGCGGATGCACGCACTGTTTGGATGATACCGACAGTATATATTTGGATAGTTGTAGGAAGAATGTGTACTTGGGACATCGTCGATTTCTTCCGACAAGTCATCCCGTAAGAAAGAAAGGCAAGCATTTCAAAGGTGAGGCGGATCACCG
>NW_021225299.1:0-2010 GCF_002162155.2 Triticum dicoccoides
GGGGGGGGGGATAGGACTGGTCATCTGTCTCTGAATCCTCCTCTGAGGAGCTATCTGTGACCAGCGAGATATGCGCTTTGTCAGATAGCATAGCCTGCTCAGAAGACCTTGTTTTCACTCCAGAATTTGCCATCACCATGTCAAATGGCTGATGCACACGAAGAGCAGTTGAATGTACTAACATTGTTGACGAATGTAATATGTAACAAAAAAAAGGATGGCCTGATATAATTTACATATAAGATGACTGGCTAAGCAGGATGGCATTGCAAAATTCACATATATGATGCCTAGCTAAACAAGGTGGCGTTGCATAATTCACATAAACGATGAATAAACTAAATAGATGGCATTCGCACAAAGGATGTCTAAACTAAGCAGATGACATATTTGATGTATAAAGTAAGCAATGCAAGACACCATATGCATGATATAACCAACATCAGCATGCCAAGTTAGAGCAAAGACCTCAGGGGGTAAATAGGAGTTATCTTCTCCTTCTGAATACCCCTCAGAACAGATATCTTCCTCTCGATTACAATCAGAAATGCGTGGAGGGGTCGGCTGCCTTTGCGCCTACCATGGAGCGATGTCTGCATGAAATTATATTGCCACGCAAGGCTCATCGCTTTTGCTCTACATGTTCAGTTGCATTGTTTACAACAACTTTCATGCATAGGAATAAAACATAATGAGATCATGTAAGGAGTGCATGCAGAAATCCAGAGTGATGGTAGCAACCTGTGGATAGACCCAAAATTAATAATAGCAGGCAGATAATGGCTTCAGTTAATAAATATAGATAATGGCTTCTTTACTGTTTGTTTCCCACTCAACATGAAACTCATAGTAGACACTAGAGATTAACCAGATAGTAGATAGATACTATTGATAGCGGCCCCGATATGTACCCCACAACCATTTAAAAACTCAAGTTTGAACATTAGTTTGGAGCTGACTCAGAGTCTAATCGGTGAACAGGACGATAAAGTAGCATGTAATATTAAGCGATGCATAACGTAAGAAGACACGAAAGAGTGCAACCTCTCTTGCGGACCCGTGTAGTCCTCGAGGTCATCTGCTCGGTTGATGATGGTAATGCAGTTTGCATGGCTGCCAGCGGCGGAGAAGAAGATCTGAGGCGGTGAAAGACAGTCTGGAGGCCGGATCCCTGCTGTGCTGGACCCTTCTGTCGTTGGAGCAGCTGAGCTGGGGTGGACGACAGCGCAGCAGGACCGGGACAAACCACACAAGGTTTTCTTTGACAATTATCTGTAAGAGAAGTAATTCTGTAAGGGCTCGTTTGAATTGGAGGATTCCAACAATGCAGGGATAGGAAATAGACAGGAATAGGATAGGAATGCAAGTGCAAAACAGAGACTTTAAAAACACAGTGTTTCTGCCAATCTGGGTGTTTGATTCACAACAATTGGAAGATCATAGGATGCAAAGAAGCATGCTGAGATTAAGTCAAACCACAAGAAAATGTACGGTTATAATGCTATTATGCTACTATCTCTTAGTCTTGTGCTTCATGAATAGGAATTCGAAAAGGAGGACAAGTGAAAATTAAAATTCCTACGTTTTTTCTTTCAAGGAGACACTAAAGGAACAAATCCGTGTGCTCAATGGACAATATTTATAACATGTAGAGTAAAAAAGAGATGCAACAAGTGTACAACCTCTTTGGCGAAGCCATGTCGATCTCGGCGTGATTGGCTTGGCCGGTGAGGATGCTCCGGCTGACTTTGCTGTCGGAGGAGGGGAAAAAGATCTTAGGCGTCATGGAGATGGAGACCGAGGTACTGCTCTGCTGTGATGGAGGGTTTCGTCGTTAGAGCAGCTCCGGTGAGTTGTACGACGCCGAGGCTGAAGCACGACAAGAGAGACAACGAACAACGTTAACCTGAGTGGAATTCTAATAGCATCTCCAATACATGACATAAAATACATAACCATAAAGTGCTAGATGTAAAATACATCAGCCGCTCATCTCTGAACTTAACTGTC
>NW_021225300.1:0-3311 GCF_002162155.2 Triticum dicoccoides
CCGGGAGGCGGAGCTGCATCCGCACGAGCTCAGGCGCAGAGAGAGGAGGGAGGAGATGGAGAGGAGGAAGGGAAGGAGAAGGGGCTGACGCGGGCAAGGACGCCGGCGACCGACGCCTGCCGGCGCGGCCGGTGCCGAGCGTATTGCGCGGGGGCACGAAGCCTTCCTGGTAGCGCGGCTAGACCGGATGAGGGAGAGAGATAACAGGGGGCGGCCAAGCGGGATCATGTCCTCTAGATTCAAGACCGACGTTGATGAGATCGTGTGGCAGTTTTGCAATCTGCCACACAGTTGCCATATACATATTTCGTTGACATAAACCTACAGGAGCACGTGGTGGTGGAGTTTTGGATATTTTTCATTGATCTTCACAGTGAAGTGCACGGGAAGGCTGTGGGGGACTTTGGCTTTTATTTCTTGTGTACATGCTTGTGTACTATGATGGCAGCGTGAGGGTCTGTGGCGCATGGCAAGGATGATGGCGTGCGTGTAAGGCTTGGAGGAGTCTAGAGCGCATCGTGGCATGATCATGCATACACAGGGCGTTAAGCAAGGCACGAAGATCTGCAGGGCGGACACGACGTAGGGTGGAGCATGGTTGCAGTCGAATAATTTTGGCTGGGTTGGACTGGACTGTCTGACGGATCGACGGGGATGTCGGTCAAAGCAGAAGACGGCGGTGATTTCAGCGACGATGGCATAGAATCGTGATGCTGATGGTGGCCAACTTCTGGGGCGTGAAAACACGTGGTGCAGGCCTGAGGGCTTGTGCGGCTTCGACAAGACTATGGCGTGGGGTTGATTCAAGGCCTTGTACACATGAGAGCTTGAAGTCGATAGGGCGTAGGGTAGCACGGCCAGCTACATGAAGTCATGTTGAAGGTGGAGCTGGAGTCTAGTGGAAGACCTCACTCTGTGCTGATGGAGGGGCTACGACATAAATGTATGGAGAGTTGAAGCCTATTTCAACGGGTATAGCGAGAGACACGTGGATCAGACTGGGTACTAGTGGTTTGATGGAGACGTGATACTCGGCATCGGTCGGTAATGATCGATGGTGGGTTGATGCAGTGTGGGCTAGCTACACCAGAGACTCGACCAGGACAGCAGAGGCTCGGCGCGGTAATAGCTGTGAGGCGTGCAGTAAGCACAGGACACAGTGACTAGTCAAGGCACTAGTGGTCAGACATATGGTCAGACAAATTGTGTCAGGGGTGCTGTAGCAGTGTTGACGAGTACCAGATTCAAGTTGGTGACTGGGTCTATCGGTGCCTGTTGATGGACAGGAGTTGACCATGAAGAATCTGAGAAAGTGACGAAAAGTTTGAAATTGTCTAGAGTTGAGAGAGTACATGGCTGTATATTCTGTGGTGTTCAGTGTACATGGCAAAGTGCAGATGACAAGTACAGATGAAGGCGGAGTGCTATAGCTGTGGAACATGTCAGAGACTATCCGGGAAAAGGGTGAGACAACTGTGAATTTGACTCAGAGTGACATAGGGGGGACATTGAAATTCCTTCCAGTTCAGACAGACGATCAAGAAAGAGTGGTGATGTTGAGTTCAGGTAACTCTTATATGTGGCGTCCAATATGTGAGTTATACACTTTCACACAGATCAGTTGTCGGTGTGTGATGGCGTTGTCGGATACTCCGGTAGTTGGGAGCACAAGGTATAGTAATGAGGAACTTAATTGTGCTCTAGTGTTGACTTTGAAGAAGACGAGAAGGGAATACAGTTGCAGATGGAGTCATATGGAGTCTGGGAGTAGCAACGGTGCTCATGGCGTATCTCAAGTCCAATGTACATGGAGATTCGACGCAAAGATGAATCCAAGATGGTGGAGAATATCCACCAAGATGGAGTTTGTTAGAATTATGTCGAATATTATTATACAAGGTAGGTTACAGTTGGACTGGTTTTGGACTGTGTGTAGACAAAGTGGGAGTTGTGTCCTAGCCTCTCATATATAGTGATGGTAGACACACAATATAACCTACGTCGGCATAATAGCATATGCATGCATGCAGGGGGAGACGGCGGCGTGTGCCGGCACCCGGATGGCCGATGTGCGGTATTGTGACGGTGCCACGAGGAGTAGCGCCCGTAGTCAGACCCCAGGAATGTAGCCATATCGGCGAGCCTCGTTAACAAATCCCGGTGTCGTGCCTTGTTTGATTGCTTGGTCATTGGTAGATTAAGGGAGCGTCTCAGATTTATTCTAACACCAACTGCAAACTGCGTGAACTGCATGAAACACTGTCTACAGTCTATGAGCAAATGAATAGGTACTGGTACTGTCTGGTGTCCTCTCAAGGTGAAACAGGCTGCTCAGCTCACAGGAGTGCTTTTTAAAGTCAATTTCTCCACTGCATTTTGATCTGCATAATCAGCAACAGAATGGCAATTCGTTTGTTGAGTATAATGTTTATTTAAGAAATATAGAATATCGTAGGATTTGTTGCATTTTGCCTTGTACTTCAAAATGATCATGTACTTCTTTATACATGCTCATGACGCTCAAGCAATATACAACCATCATATTCTGTCAATCACTTTATCCCTTTAAACATGGTATCGAAATCAAGAGGTTTTGAGTTCAAGACCCGGTTGGCGCTGTTAAATTGCAGTCCACTTTCGTTCCACGTTTAGTCTAAGGGAGCCACACGTGAGGAGGAGTGTAGACGTATAAATGTGCTGCCTAGTCTTTTCCATCAAATCCCTTTTTTAGTTGCATAAGCTAGAGCATGCACATCTACATGGTATCAGCCAAATCGATAAAAACCGTAGTCGTTGCTCCCTGATTTCGCCCCGCGACGCCTCCTGAGCATTTGGCCTCCTTGACCGCCCCTGGGGGCCGCGCCGCCCGTACCTAGGGTTCGTTCTCCGGTTGTGTTGACCGGTTGTCCTAGAGAGTCATTTCCCAATCTCATGATCCGGATTCTTCTCCCTTGCAGGCCGCCTTGATCGGCTTTTTTTATTGGTTGTTCAATCAAAGATCGGTTTGTGTCGCCCGCCCACCGCCATGGACCACATGTCTCTACGCCAACACCGGCGCGACCAGTCGGCCTCTTCACCGACCCGGCGGCCTCGCGCAATGCGGCGATGTCAGGACCCCGATCCTAAGTCACACCGATCTAGCATGTAACACATCATATCACTTTGCGGCCTCACGCATGATATTCCGACGGATGCCACCTTACCTGGCCCGGGACCGTTTGCTTCTTTTGGCTCACGTATATGATAGTGTCGCTAGCATCCATATGACAAAGAACCTGGGATGACATGACTATTCGTTAACCCAAGGTGGC
>NW_021225301.1:0-979 GCF_002162155.2 Triticum dicoccoides
TATGAATTATGGTTTGGGAAGAAACCTAAGCTGTCGTTTCTAAAAGTTTGGGGATGCGATGCTTATGTCAAGAAACTTCAACCTGAAAAGCTCGAACCCAAATCGGAAAAATGCGTCTTCATAGGGTACCCAAAAGAAACTATTGGGTACACCTTCTACCTCAGATCCGAAGGCAAGATCTTTGTTGCCAAGAATGGGTCCTTTCTGGAGAAAGAGTTTCTCTCGAAAGAAGTAAGTGGGAGGAAAGTAGAGCTTGATGAAGTATTGCCTCTTGAACCGGAAAATGGCGCAACTCAAGAAAATGTTCCTGAGGTGCCAGCACCGACTAGAGAGGAAGTTAATGATAATGATCAAGATACTTCTGATCAAGCTCCTACTGAAATTCGAAGGTCCACAAGGACACGTTCCGCACCAGAGTGGTACGGCAACCCTGACTTGGAAATCATGTTGTTAGACAACGGTGAACCTTCGAACTATGAAGAAGCGATGGCGGGACCAGATTCCGACAAATGGCTAGAAGCCATGAAATCCGAGATAGGATCCAAGTATGAGAACGAAGTATGGACTTTGACTGACTTGCCCGTTGAACGGCGAGCCATAGAAAATAAATGGATCTTTAAGAAGAAGACAGACGCGGATGGTAATGTGACCATCTATAAAGCTCGGCTTGTCGCTAAGGGTTATCGACAAGTTCAAGGGGTTGACTACGATGAGACTTTCTCACCGGTAGCGAAGCTGAAGTCCGTCCGAATCATGTTAGCAATTGCCGCATTCTATGATTACGAAATATGGCAAATGGACGTCAAAACGGCATTCCTTAATGGTTTCCTTAAGGAAGAATTGTATATGATGCAGCCGGAAGGTTTTGTCGATCCTAAGAATGCTGACAAAGTGTGCAAGCTCCAACGCTCGATTTATGGGCTGGTGCAAGCATCTCGGAGTTGGAACATTCGCTTTGATGAGATGATCAAAGCGTTTG
>NW_021225302.1:0-526 GCF_002162155.2 Triticum dicoccoides
TTGATGGAGACTTCAACCCACAAAGGGTAACAGTTGCGCGAGTCCACACAGGGCTCCACCCACAAAGGGTAACGGTTGCGCGAGTCCACACAGGGCTCCACCCACGAAGGGTCCACGAAGAAGCAACCACCCACAAAGGGTCCACGAAGAAGCAACCTTGTCTATCCCACCATGGCCATCGCCCACACAGGACTTGCCTCACTAGCGGTAGATCTTCACGAAGTAGGCGATCTCCTTGCCCTTACAAACTCCTTGGTTCAACTCCACAATCTTGTCGGAGGCTCCCAAGTGACACCTAGCAAATCTAGGAGACACCACTCTCCAAGGAGTAACAAATGGTGTGTAGGTAATGAACTCCTTGCTCTTGTGCTTCAAATGATAGTCTCCCCAACACTCAGCTCTCTCTCATAGGATTTGGATTTTGTGGAAAGAAGATTTGAGTGGAAAGCAACTTGGGAAGGCTAGAGATCAAGATTCATATGGTAGGAATGGAATATCTTGGTCTCAACACATGAGTAGGTGGTTC
>NW_021225303.1:0-882 GCF_002162155.2 Triticum dicoccoides
TTTTAGAGTCTCTAGATTATGAATCGTTTGACACATGCGAACCATGCCTCATGGGCAAAATAACCAAGACCCCGTTCTCCGGAACAATGGAGCGAGCAACCAACTTATTGGAAATCATACATACTGATGTGTGCGGTCCAATGAGCGTTGAGGCTCGCGGAGGGTATCGTTATATTCTCACTCTCACTGATGACTTGAGCAGATATGGGTATGTCTACTTGATGAAACACAAGTCTGAGACCTTTGAAAAGTTCAAGCAATTTCAGAATGAGGTAGAGAATCAACGTGATCGAAAGATAAAGTTCTTACGATCAGATCGTGGGGGAGAATATTTAAGTCACGAATTTGGTACGCACTTAAGGAAATGTGGAATCGTTTCACAACTCACGCCGCCTGGAACACCTCAGCGTAACGGTGTGTCCGAACGTCGTAATCGCACTCTATTGGATATGGTGCGATCTATGATGTCACTTATCGATTTACCGCTATCATTTTGGCGATACGCTCTAGAGACAGCTACATTCACTTTAAATAGGGCACCGTATAAATCAGTTGAGACGACACCGTATGAATTATGGTTTGGGAAGAAACCTAAGCTGTCATTTCTAAAAGTTTGGGGATGCGATGCTTATGTCAAGAAACTTCAACCTGAGAAGCTCGAACCTAAGTCAGAAAAATGCGTCTTCATAGGATACCCTAAGGAAACCATTGGGTATACCTTCTACTTAATATCCGAGGACAAGATCTTTGTTGCCAAGAACGGGTCCTTTCTGGAGAAAGAGTTTCTCTCGAAAGAATTAAGTGGGAGGAAAGTAGAGCTTGATGAAGTACTACCTCTTGAAACGGTAAGTAGCGCAACTAAGGAAGATGTTCCTGTGGTGC
>NW_021225304.1:0-435 GCF_002162155.2 Triticum dicoccoides
AAATGTGGAATCGTTTCACAACTCACGCCGCCTGGAACACCTCAGCGTAACGGTGTGTCCGAACGTCGTAATCGCACTCTATTGGATATGGTGCGATCTATGATGTCACTTATCGATTTACCGCTATCATTTTGGCGATACGCTCTAGAGACAGCTACATTCACTTTAAATAGGGCACCGTATAAATCAGTTGAGACGACACCGTATGAATTATGGTTTGGGAAGAAACCTAAGCTGTCGTTTCTAAAAGTTTGGGGATGCGATGCTTATGTCAAGAAACTTCAACCTGAGAAGCTCGAACCCAAGTCAGAAAAATGCGTCTTCATAGGATACCCTAAGGAAACCATTGGGTATACCTTCTACTTAATATCCGAGGACAAGATCTTTGTTGCCAAGAACGGGTCCTTTCTGGAGAAAGAGTTTCTCTCGAAAGAA